>NC_056726.1:507201855-507501855 GCF_019279795.1 Protopterus annectens | reverse complement strand
AAAATGAAAAAACAATGAAATATCATAAGACCCACCACAACTTGTACCCAAATGAATACCACAAGTTAGAGGAATTAAGAACTAATAATGACATTAGGGTGATGAAACCTGATAAGGGTGGGGAGATTGTTGTGATGGATGTAATTGTATATGAAGGCAAGATGAATGCGATACTACGAGATGAAGTAAAATATGGGGTGGTGTCTAGGAATGAGATTTATACGGCATATAAGAAAATTGATAATATATTGGAAGGTATGATGAATGAAAACCTTATCAACGTTAAAACCTTAGATTATTTGAGAGTGGATAAGCCAAAGGTGCCCGTGATATTCGGTATTCCGAAAATCCACAAGAATAGCTCGGACCCACCCATGAGACCCATTGTTTCAGCGGGTGGATCCAAAACTAACACGTTAGCTAAATACGTGGATGTAAAGGCCAAACATGTATGGGTAGAGAAAGAAGCAATCTTAAAAGATTCATGGGACTTGTTGAGATGTTTGAATCATAGTATATACCATGAAGATTTAGTTTTAGTGACTATAGATATAGTGGATTTGTTTGGGTCCATTCCATATGGGGCAGGTATGTTAATGCTTGAGGATGAAATCTTCAAAAACAAGAAGATGACACATGAAGAAAAGGTAGTGTGCACAGGCTTAATGGATTTAGTGTTAAAAAATAATTTTCTCACTTTTAATGGGGAATTTTTTCAACAGCTACAAGGAGTAACAATGGGTGCAGCCTGTGCACCTACCTTTGCTAACCTAGTTCTTGCTAACTGGGAGGAACAATACCTGTTAAATTCAACATATGTCAAATATTGGACTTTATACAAGAGGTTCCTTGACGATATTATAATTTTTTGGACAGGGGGCTTAGAAAAATTAGACGAATTTGTTAAATATATAGGACAGACTACAGAGTTCTTAAAGTTTACCTGTAATTATTCAGAAAAGAATATACAATATTTAGATGTGGAAATAACCTTGGAGAATAATAGGTTTGAAACAAGTGTATATAGAAAGCCTACATATGTAAATTCTTTTTTGCATTTCGATAGTGCCCACCCATTATACACTAAGAAAAATTTGGTGAAAGGACAATTTATAAGGGGGTCCAGAATGACAAGCAAGGATGACAAATTTAGAAAGGAATGTGATTTATTGGAAAAAATGTTTATTGACAGGGAGTACCCAGTAGAATTTGTCAAAAATTTAAGGGAAGAAGTAGAAAAAGGAAGAAAAGATAGGTTTGGGCCAATTTTAGGCAAAAGGGATGAAAGGAGTAACAAAGGTAAAAAAGAAGAAGAAAACTTTCAGCAATCACTAGTCCTTGAGTATAATTTATTAAACAAAAACATAAGAACTGTGTTTCAAAGGGAATGGGATAGGTTTAGGGCACTAACTGATTGGGAAGGGCTACCTGAATATTCACCTAGGGTAGTATTTAAAAATACTATATGCATAAAAGGAATCTTGGAAAAAACTAAGAATAGTATGGAAAGGTCAAGGGGAGCAAGAATAAAAAAGGGAACTTTCAAATGCGGAAAATGTAGACAGTGTGAGTACCTAATTAATGAAGAAAAAATATATATAGAAAGTAGAGAAAAATGGGTGAATAGTAAAGGGTACTACAACTGTGAATCCAGGGGGTTAGTATATTTGGCAGTATGTACAAAATGTCCATCATTTTACGTAGGAAAGACTGAAAGAACTCTGAAGAGACGTATATACGAGCACATGTATGAAGTGAAAAAAGAAAAAGAAACAAATGCCCTATTTAGGCATACAAAGATCTGTCCAGATGCCAAATTTCAGTTCTTTGTCCTAGATCAAGTGAAGTATGACATAAGAGGGGGTCTCTGGGAAGAAATCATAGCCTACAGGGAACTGTGGTGGCAGGTGACCTTGGAAGCTAACAAATCACCTGGATTAAATGAATACATATCCATTTTGCCCCTTTTAAAAATGAGATCTGCCAAAGTATAAAATAAAAAACAAAAACAAAAAAGTGTATTTATATGCACTTGGCAGTAGATGGCACTAAAGTCAATATAAAATACTGTGTATTGTTTTAAACCTCTTTTTTTGTATGAAACTATTATTTTAACAAACAATATTTTAATTTAATTAATAGAATATTTAATGGAATATTTATAAAGAAGGAACAGTTTTTAAATACTTGTTTTAACAACATTTTTTAACAAGTTTATAATGAATTTTATGTGAATTAAAGATAATTAAACACGAGAGCATAGCATAATGAATTATTAATTAGTTTGAGGCTTGATTTGTTGAATTGAAAGAACATTCGGACAATTGATTGGTTAATACATTTTTAATTTTGTATATTAAATGTATGTGATAGTTCAATGTGTTTATCTGATGAAGTCCATTTGGACGAAAACGCTTGTACTAGGAAGGCGTTCATGGTTTTGGTATAAGCAAGATTTTATTCTCAGTGTTCGTGCTGTGTGTGCTTTGTATCTACAAACATTAAAGTCTGAGGTGGTTTAGCAGTCGAGTCTCCTGCATCCTTTTTCTGGAGTTTGGGGAAGTACATAACTAAAAGATTCAATGCATTCTGCTGAACAGGTTGGAAAGCATACTTTGCAGTGTGGTTTTGATTCACTAGAGGCATCTTGCAGGGCTGCTGTCACTGGGTCTGTACTTAAAAGGCATGCTTGGCTTAAGGAGCAATCTTTGCCAGATCATGTTAAAGCTAAATTGCTGGATGCTCCATTAAATCAGGACTGCATGTTTGGCAACAAAGCAGAAGAAGTTCTTAAAAAGATGGAGGAAAAAGCTAAATCTATGCAAACTGTTAAAGATTTCCTACAAGTACAACCTCCAAGATTTAGTAGGCATTGGCCCTCTAAGAACTGGTCTTTTCCTGCTTCTTCCAGGCCTTCTCAGTCCAAACCCAGAACCAACAGAACACCCAGGCTTCAGTCCCAGGGTACGCACTGGATTAAACAGTGGGGGGCTCCCACTTCCAAATCAGGGAGTAGTAAGACTCCCCCCTATGTTAAACTGTCTCATGACTTCACTTTAAAACTTCCAAGCACTTCTCAACTGACTGCTCCTTTAGGGGGAAAGATTGCTCTGCAGGCAAAAAACTGGGAACTCATTACCCAGGACAAATAGGTGTTAAATATAGTTTCCCAAGGATACATATTTCACTTCCACATGTTACAACCCCAAATGATTGGCCAGATTTACCCCCAAATCAGTGGGCAGAGGCTCAAAAGCAAGTACTCTCTCTCTTAAGCATAAAGGCTATTCAAACTGTACCAGAAGAGGAAAAGGGACAAGGTTTCTACTGAAGACTTTTCCTGGTACCCAGAAAAGACAACTCTTGGCGTCCTATCCTGGACCTTTCCATATTAAACACCTTTTTGGTGAATCCAAAATTCAAGATGCTAACTCTTCACCAGTTACTTCCTATGCAAGAAAAAGATGCCTGGTTGGCAACACTGGATTTAAAAGAAGCCTACCTGCACATCCCAATCAGGGAATCTTGCAGAAGACACCTACGCTTCAAAGCAGGCTACATGCACTATCAGATGTTCTTCATGTTTCACTGTTGCAGTCATTACATTTGGGTAATCTGCTGGCAGGTTGCCCTCAGTCGGCCTGAATAACAAAGTCTTGGGCCCTGCGTCGGTTGCTGTCTCCTCTTCCAGGACGTCAGGGGTATAAAACATGCAGCCGACGCCATTTTATTCAGTCTTTCTTGCCGTGTGGTGCCCGAAGCAGAAGCAGTTCGCAAGTGCCGGTCGGCCCACTCCTGAAATTTTCATTTTCGAGTTTCAGAACTGAAGTCTTCAAACAAAAGCTAAGTACCCCGTTGGGGAAACTTTTTCTTGCTCCTTACCAATGTCAGTAAAAGTTAATAATTGCATTACTTGTGGGAAGCAAATACCTCATAAGGATTTTCATTTGTAGTTTATTCCTTGCCTAGGCCCTGATCACAATGTGCCTTGCTGTCGGTTTTGTGCTAGATTTAACCAACGCACCATTAAGCATTGGTATATTTTTGCTTCTAAATATTTTGGTTCAAGATTTAACTATCCTGAAATGTCGTCGGTTAGCAGTGCGACTACCGGAGTTCACAAAAAACGCAAGGAAAAAGACAGACAGACCGTCGAGGTCCAAAACCGAAAACGAAGCTTCTCCTAAGCCAGTTGCCGTTTCGCCGGTACTCAGTGAGGCGCTTTCACAGCCCCTGATACCTGCTACTTTTGAGTCGCAGGCCTCTACCAAGACCCATTCGGAGTCCGGTATGCCACGAGATTCTCAGAGTATTGAACCTGCGGATGTCTCTCCCTTGGATGGGTCCAGAGCTGCTAAGCAGGCATCAACATTTTTATATTAAACCGACGCCAGCAACAAAAACAAGGTCAAAAACGACTTCTGTGTCTAAAAATTCGATGCATAAGCCACGTGCTCAGGCCCCTATGCCTAAAAAACAGATGATCAAAATGGCTGAGGATTTAATTACCTTGATCAGGGGTTCCCAACCCTAAGAGGCCTAGGCAAGGCACTGATTATGAATCTTCAGATCAGGTTTCCATTTCTTCTGATTCGTCTTCTGATCAGAAATGTTCTATTCCACCCTATGAGGATTCTGATGCAGAGGAATCCATCCCATCTGCATCTCCTCCTCAGGATTACTCTTTTGGAGAGACTTTGCATACTTTAAGGGAACATTTTCACTGGGAGAGTCAGGACTTCTCAGAATCAAAAAAAGAGGCTTAGGGATTTCCTTCTGCTTCCTCAGCATAGGCCTTTGGCAATACCTCCTGTATTAGACATTGTTGATGATGTGTTCTCGAAATCAAGCATGGCTCCTGATTCCCTGCCTCCAGCTCCTAGTAAGCCAGACAGAGATTACAGGGTTCCTGACTCCCATAAATTTCTTTTCAAAAATTCTGCTGCTGATCCTGAGACTATTTCTCAGGGTCCCAAGGGTGTTAAGGCTTCTACAGCCAAAAATCTTACTCCGTCTGATAGAGATTCCAGGGCGCTGGATAGATGGGGTAAGAAGGTTTATACGTCTGCCAGCCTTGGCAATCAGGGCTTTAAACTGCCAGTTTCATATGTTTAAATGTCAACAGCATGTTATGGCCTTCCTAAAACAGAAAATGATGTTGATTTCTGATTGTGTGGAAAATAAAGTGTTACAGGATTTATTGCATTCAGAAGAACAGGTTGGAAAGCATACTTTGCAATGTGGTTTTAATTCCTTGGAGGCCTCTTGTAGGGCTGCCGTTACTGGATCCGTGATTAGAAGGCATACCTGGCTCAAGGAGCAAAATCTGCCTGATCATGTTAAAGCTAAATTGTTGGATGCCCCTTTGCAGCATGATACTTGGTTTGGTAATAAGGCAGAAGAGGTTTTAAAGAAAATGGAAGACAAAGCTAAATCTATGCAAACTGTAAAAGATTTCTTGCAAGTGCAGCCACCCAGGTTCAGTAGGCACTGACCTACTAAAAAATGGTCCTTTCCTGTGTCCAACAGAGCCACTCAGGGCAAACCCAGGTGCTCAAAAGGCTCCAGATATGAGGAAACTTCAGTGGTACCTAAAAAGTTTATGGAGTCAACATTGTCACAGCCTGGAAACAATGATTCCTCTAATTCCCTGCCTACAACAGGAGTTTCTTTGGTGGGCAGAGACATGTCACCAAAACAAGGGACTGTCATTCACTCTACCCCCTGCCACCCAAACCCTAACTACAGATGCATCAGACTATGCTTGGGGGGCCCAACTGGCAGGGAGATGCATTCAGGGCAAATGGAGCCCAAACCAAATGCATCTGCATATCAACCAGAAAGAAATGCTAGCTCTTCAGAATGCTCTGACAGCCTTCAAGGACTTACTTCATTCAGGACAACTACTGATAAAGGCAGACAACACCACAGTTATGTGGTACATAAACAAGCAGGGGGGTACACATTCCTACCCCTTTTGCAGACTAGCCATGGTTTTGTGGAACACAGCCTTGACTTACCAAATACATGTTCAAGCTCAGTTCCTGCCAGGAAAGCAAAGTACTCTGGCAAATGACCTAAGCAGAATTCTTGTTGACCCACATGAATGGAAACTGGATCCACAAATCTTCAGCATGTTAACAAAGAAATGGGAGATCCCAGACATAGATCTATTTATTTGCCTCTCCCCAAAATTATCAGTTGGACAAATTCTGCACAAGAATTCATCACAAAAAAGAATGGAAAGTGGATGTTGTATCCTTCAGCTGGAAAAAAATATCAGTCTATGCCTTTCCCACTCTGCTTCTGCTCTCCAAGGTCTTACTAAAAGTCAGATAGGAAAAACCAAAAATGATCCTAATTGCTCCAGACTGGCCTCGCCAGCACTGGTACCCACTTCTAAGGAATATGTCACACCTTCCTCCATGGTACTTGCCTCAAATACCTCATCTACTGTCTCAGCAGAACTATCAAATTCTGCACACTCAGCTCCAAACTCTGAATCTTGCAACATGGCTACTCAACTAATTATTCAAACCACACCTCTCAGTAAATCTGTGATGGGTGTCATTTTGGAAGCCAGAAGGCCTAGTACTAGAAAATCTTATGCTGATAAATGGAAGAGATTCTGTGCTTGGAACCAAGCACAAGGAATAGACTCAACAAAGCCCAATATTCCTCAGATTTTACAATACTTAACTGAGATGCTTGACAAGGGCCTATCTTTTTCTTCAATAAAAATCCATGCCTCTGCCATTTCGGCTCATTACAACACAGAGCCTCCCCTCTTTTCTCATCCACTGCTTAAACAGTATCTTAGAGGGGCCAAAAATTTAAGGCCTCCTAGGAGAGCACCAACTCCTGCATGGGACCTCAATTTTGTGCTGGAAAAACTCACCCTGCCTCCTTTTGAACCAGCAGCTACTGCGGATATAAAATTTCTATCTTGGAAAACAGCTTTTCTTTTGGCAGTCACTTCAGCAAGAAGGGTTTCAGAACTACATGCTCTCATGGCAGTGTAGCCTTTCATTATATTTTACCCGGACAGGGTGGCCCTAAGGACCAATCCTTCTTTTATGCCTAAGGTAGTATCCAGTGTGGCTCTTAACCAGACCATTCACCTGCCAACATTTTACCCAAATCCGCAGAACAAGGGGGAGTGGATTCTGCATTCATTGGATGTACACAGACAACTAAGATTCTACTTAAACAGGACCAAGTCTCTAAGAAAGTCTGAGCAACTACTGGTGGCATTTGCTGCAGAATCAGAGGGGAAGGCTATATCAAAGCAGACTATTTCTAAATGGATAAGCCACTGCATTCATTTCTGCTATTTGCACCATGGTAAACCTGTGCCCAAGGGGATCAGATCACATTCCACCTGGGCTGCCTCTACTTCAGCAGCTTTTCTCAGAGTGGTCCCAACCAAAGACATTCTAGAAGCTGCTACTTGGAGCTCTGTTCATACCTTCACAAAGCATTATCATTTACCTCTCTTCTCTAAATCCAGGGCAGGCTTTGCCATTGCAGTCCTGCAGGGCCTTATAGCCACTCCTAATGCTGTTTAGTTCCATTCTCCCATCCATAGCTTTGGGATTCTACCCAAATGTAATGACTGCAACAGTGAAACACAAAGAACATAGTACAGTTGTGTAGACTTACCATAAATGTAGATGTTCGAGTGTATTCACTGTTGCAGTCCGGGTTAACCACCCGCCATCCCCCGTAATATACCTTTTCTTTCCTTCACTATACTCAAAAGCCTTTGTGGTGTATTTGCTTTTAGTTGAAGTTAAAGTTTATGTTTCTAAAAGTGCATTTATATATTTACAGTTCAGTTATATATATATTTTTGCTCCCCATTTGGGGGGCACCTGACATCTGGGGCAAGAAAAACTGAATAAAATGGCGTCGGCTGCATGTTTTATACCCCTGACGACCTCACGTCATGGAAGAGGAGACAGCAACTGATGCAGGACCCAACACTTTGTTATTCAGGCCGACTGAGGGCAACCTGCCAGCAGATTACCCAAATGTAATGACTGCAACAGTGAATACACTCGAACATCTACATTTATGGTAAGTGTTACACAACTGTACTTTATCTGCTTTGCAGTAGCCCACAGTCAGCCGGATTAACAAAGTCTTGCGTCCTGCGTCGGTTGCTGTCCCCTTTCCATGACGGCAGGTCATCAGGGGTATAAAACAGGCACCAGCTTCTGAGGGTGTATTCAGGCCTATGGACTTGCATATTAAATCGATGCCTCCTTCTTCATTTAGGCCAAAATCTCGAACCATGCCTTAGAAACCGATGCCCTGGCCGCATGCTCAGGCCTCTATGCCTAAAAAACAAATGATAAGAATGACTGAAGATCTTATAACTCTAATCAGGGGAAGCCAACCTCCCCCTTCTAAGAGACTTAGGACTGAAGTTGTTTATGAATCTTCTGAACAGGATTCTGATTTTTCTGATTCTACTGATGATCTGGATTTGCCCTTATCTACTTATGAGGATTCTGATGCAGAGGACTGTATTCCCTCTGCTTCCCCTCCAGAGGATTTTTCTTTTGGTGAAACCTTATATACTCTAAGGGATCATTTCCACTAGGAAAGCCAGGATTTTTCTGATTCTAAAAAGAGGCTTAGGGATTTCTTACTCCTGCCTCAGCATAGGCCTTTAGCTATCCCTCCTGTACTAGACATTGTTGATGATGCCTTTTGAGAATCTAGTTTGGCCCCTGATTCTTTGCCTCCTGCTCCCAGAAAACCTGACCGATATTACAGGGTTCCGGATTCTCACAAGTTCCTTTGTAAAAATCCTATTGCGGATCCAGATACTGTTTCACAGGGACCCAAGAGCATTAAGGCTTCTACTGCCAAAAATCCTACCCCCTCTGATAGAGACTCCAGGGCCCTGGATAGATGGGGTAAGAAAGTTTACACTTTTGCAACTTTGGCCATTAGGGCTTTAAACTGCCAGTTTCATATGTTAAAATATCAACAACATGTTATTGGATTGCTTAAACAGAAAATGATGTTAATGCCTGACTGTGCTGAAAATAAAGAATTACAAAATTTAATGCAGTCTGCTAAACAGGTTGGAAAACATACTTTGCAATGTGGATTTGAATCATTAGAGGCCTCTTGCAGGGCTGCTGTTACTGGGTCTATGCTCAGAAGGCATGCTTGGCTTAAGGAGTAATCTTTGCCAGATCGTGTTAAAGCTAAATTGTTGGATGCTCCCTTAAATCAGGACCGTCTGTTTGGCAACAAGGCTGAGGAAGTTCTTAAAAAGATGGAAGATAAAGCTAAATCTATGCAAACTGTTAAATATTTTTTACAAGTTCAGCCTCCAAGATTTAGTAGGCACTGGCCCTCAAAAAATTGGTCCTTTCCAGCCCCTTCCAGGTCTTCTCAAGTCAAACCCAGGCACAGCAGAAACCCCAGGTTTCAGTCCCAAGGGACGCACAAGACTAGGCAGTGGGGGGTTTCTGCACCCAAACCGGGGAGCAGCAAGACTCCCCCCTATGGAAAACCAGCTCAATGACTTGCTTTTTAGACTTCCAAGCACTTCTCAACTGAATGCTCCTTTAGGTGAAAAGATTGGTCTGCAGGCCAAAAACTGGGAACTCATTACCCAGGACAAATGGGTTCTAAATATAGTGTCCCAAGGATACAGATTTCATTTCCACACATTACCAACACCAAGCAGGTGGCCAGATCTACCCCCAAATCAGTGGGCAGAGGCCCAAAATCAGGTACTCTCTCTCTTAAACATGGGGGCTATTTAGTTGGTACCAGAAGAGGAAAAGGGACAAGGTTTCTATTCGAGACTTTGCCTGGTGGTAAGAAAAGGCAATACATGGCGTCCTATCCTGGACCTTTCCATTCTAAACACCTTTCTGGTGATTCCAAAATTCAAAATGCTGACTCTTCACCAGCTGCTTCCTATGCTAGGCAAGGATGCATGGTTGGCAACACTGGACTTAAAAGAAGCATACCTGCATATCACTATCAGGGAGTCTTGCAGAAGATACCTACGCTTCAAAGCAGGCTACATGCACTATCAGTTCTCTGCATTGCCCTTTGGCTTATCTGTTCACAAAATGCCTAGCTCCAGTCATTGCATTTTGCAGGCAAAGAAATATTCAAATATACCCATACCTGGACTATTGTCTAATTCAGGCAGAAAGCAAGGACATTCTCTTCAATCATCTGGCCTTTGTTCAAAGGGTACTGACTTGTCTGGGGTTCACCATAAATGAAAAGAAATCCCATTTGGTACCCTGTCAACAAATTATATTCCTGGGAGCAAGCTTGAATACAACTTCCCAAATGGTTTTTCTCACGCAGGAGAAACAGATACATTTGACAGCTTACTTCAAACAAGTGGCCACAAAAACACATGCTATCTGCAAGGCAAATACTGCAAGCCTTGGAGTTCATGGCCTTATGTATTCCTCTAATTCCATATGCAAGGCTGCATATGAGGAAACTCTCAAAAGCCTATGGTGTCAACATTCACAGGATCTGGAAGCAAGGATTCCTGTCATACCTTGCCTATGCCTAGAGTTCCTTTGGTGGGCAGAGGCCTGCCACCAAAACAGGGGACTACCATTCACATTACCCCCTGCCAAACAAATTTTAACAACAGACGCATCAGGCTATGCATGGGGGGGCTCACCTGGCAGGGAAAGTGCATTCAGGGCAAATGGAATCCAAGTCAAATGCACCTACATATCAATGAAAAAGAAATATTAGCTGTACAGAATGTTCTGACAGCCTTCAAGGACCACATTCTTCCAGGACAATTAATGGTAGGGACGGACAACACCACTGTTATATGGTACATAAACAAGCAGGGGGGCACCCATTCTTACCCCCTTTGCAGACTAGCCATGGCTCTGTGGAACACAGCCTTGAGCTACCAAGTGCATCTACATGCTCAGTTCCTGCCAGGAAAACTAAATACACCGGCAGACGAACTAAGCAGAAATCTCATGGACCCACACAAGTGGAAACTGGAACCAAAGATTTTCAACATGTTGGTAAACAAATGGGGGAACCCAGATATAGACCTGTTTGCCTCCCCCCAGAACTACCAGTTGGACAAATTCTGCACAAGGACTCCCACAAACAAGCTTGGAAAGTGGATGCTCTGTCCATCAGCTGGAAAAATCTATCAGTTTATGCTTTTCCTCCTCTGCCTTTCCTCTCCAAAGTACTACTAAAGATCAAACATGACAAACCAAGGATGATACTGATTGCACCAGACTGGCCACGCAGCACTGGTACCCCCTCTTGCGCAATTTGTCACTGCTGGCTCCATAGCACTTGCCTCAGACCCCTACCCTGCTGTCACAGCAGGAGAGCCAGATTCTGCACCCCAGCTTCAAACCCTGACCCTGGCAGCCTGGCTAATTTCCTAATCTCTCCATTACCATGCCTCAGTAAACAAGTGTTGGATGTCATGTTGGAGGCAAGGAGGCCTAGTACTAGAAAATCTTATGCTGAAAAATAGAAAAGATTCTGTGCCTGGAACCAAACTCAAGGGATGTGCACAGCAGCACCCAATTTACCTCAGATTCTTCAATACTTAGCTGAGATGCTTCACAAGGGCCTTTCTTTTTCCTCCATCAAAATTCTTGCCTCAGCCATTTCAGCTCATTATAACACAGAACCACCTCTCTTCTCTCATCCACTGCTCAAGCAGTTCCTCAGAGGGGCCAAAAACTTAACACCACTCAGGGAGAGCTCCAACTCCAGCCTGGGACCTTAACTTTGTATTGGAAAAACTCACTCTTCCTCCTTTTGAGCCAGCTGCAAGTGCAGAGTTAAAATGTCTTTCTTAGAAAGCAGCCTTCGCTTTTGCAATTACTTCAGAAGAAGGGAACTACAGGCCTTTATGGCAGTGGAGCCTTTTATCATCTTTCATGCGGACAGGGTGTCCCTCAGGACCAATCCCTCCTTCATTTGCCAGCCTTCTTTTTTCTAATCCACAGAACAAAGGGCAAAGGATCCTGCACTCCTTAAATGTGCACAGACAACTTAGATTTTCCTTGGACAGGACTAAACCTCAAAGGAAATCTGAACAACTGTTGGTGGCATTTGCTGCAGGGACAGAGGGGAAGGGTATTTCAAAGCAAACCAATTCTAAATGGATAGGCCATTGCATTCATTTCTGCTATAAGCACCATGGAAAACCTATCCCACAGGGGATTAGACCCCATTCAGCCAAGGCTGCATCTACCTCTTTCTCAGAGGTGTACCTACCAGGGACATCCTAGAAGCTGCTACCTGGAGTTCTGTACATAATTTCACCAAGCATTACCATTTACCAATTTTCTCTAAATCCAGAGCTGGCTTTTGCCACTGCAGTCTTACAGGGCCTTATAGCTGGTCCTAATGCTATCTAAATGCCTTCTCCCATCCTTAACTTTGGGAATCTACCCAAGTGTGATGACTGCAATAGTGAAACACAAAGAACATAGTACAGTTGTGTACACTTACCATAAATGTAGATGTTCGAGTGTATTCACTGTTGCAGTCCTGGTTACCCTCCCTTCAGCCCCCTGACTTCTTTTGGCTATACCTTTACTCTCCTTTACTATGCTTAAAAGCTTTTTGGTGTATTTGCTTTTTTGTTGCAGGTGTAACCTTGTGTGTGTGTATGTATATGTACATATATATATATATATATATTTTTTTTTTTTAATTGCTTCCCATTAGGGGGGCACCTGACATCTGGGGCAAGAAAAACTGAGGTAATGGCGTTGGCTCCATGCTTTATACCCCTGACTACCTGACGTCATGGAAGATGAGACAGCAACCGACGCAGGACCCAAGACTTTGATAATCAGGCCTACTTGAGGGCTACTGCAAGCAGATAACCCAAATGTGATGACTGCAACAGTGAATGCACTCGAAGATCTACATTTATGGTAAGTGTACACAACTGTACTTTCTAACTCCTGTGAGTTCGACGTTGTACTATAGACCCCTTCAAGCATTAGGCTGGATGTCAGCCTCAATTATGCTTGTTCCCTTAGCAAGCTATCACATGCGAATCTTACAATGGTTTCTAGCCTCCCAGTGGTCTCTGATAAACCAGCCAGTGTCTCACCACATTTATTATTTGTATTTATTTTACATTTGTTGACCGGGCTAGTCTAGCTGGACACATGTCCATTTTCAGTAGAGGCCTGAGGAGAAAAGCTCCAAGAATAATACAGCTTTTCTTTACAAAGTTAAAAACAGGAGTTACACAGATAGAGATAGCAATATTACAAAAAAGTTTTTTTTTTTTTTTTTTTTATTCAATAGTACAAATTGGTGTTACCATGGTCATTTTGTAAGGTACAGAGTAGAATTAACATGGTCATTTTGTAAGAGACTGAGGTATGATGTAGATATATACTTGTAAGATATATGCAATAATGTAGTTTATTGATACATAAAAGGGAGCTAGTAAGGGATGAGGTGGTATAAGTGAATATGAGAAGATTTAGTCAGGGTTAGTACAGGTACATAGCCAGTGCTTGTTAAGGTAGAGTTTCAAATTCCTTTTGAAAAGTGAGAGAGAAGTTTGAGATGTGATTTCAGAAGGAACAAAGACTCACCTGCTGTGTTGTTGGGTTTAGTAGTATTGATCAGTAGTTTGTTAGAGGAGCGTAGAGATGTGAGGTTTTTATAAGGTGTAATGAGGCTAGAGAGTACTGGGATATTGTTAGGTAGATATAGAGTCTTATGGGCTATTATAAGCTGGTGATATTGAAGCTGATTAAGAAATTCAAGACAGTTTAATTGTTTAAGATTTAGACAGTGATGGGTTCTGTAAGGAGAGCCTGTAGCAAATCTAGCAATATTATTATAGGAAGTAGTTAGTTTCCTGATGTTGTTCTTTGAGAGATTAGTATAAATGGGAGAGGTGTAAAGCAGGGTGGATATTAGGTGGGTTCTGGCTATAGCAGTCTTAGCTGCTGGTGTAAGATAAGGTTTAATTCTATAGAGGGATCCCAGTTTTTTGTTGACTGACTTTATTGTAGTGTTTATGTGAGTATCAAAGTTTAGATTGTTATCTATTGTTATTCCTAGAAGTTTAGTGGTAGGGTCAGGAGAGATAAAAATACCACTGCTAGAAGTGAGACTGAAAGGTAAAGATGTGGACTTTTGGGTTGGTGAGAAGAGTAGCAGTTTAGATTTTGGGATTCAGAAGGAGGCAGCGTTGAGAAAACCATAGTTCAACAGTGTTGAATGCTTTTTGGGTAAGAGACTGTAGTTCAATTTGAGAAGAGGCTGAGCAGATTATGGTAGAATCATCTGCATATTGAATGCAGGTGGAGTAAGGAATGGCTGTTTGCAGGTCATTAATGAAGATGGAAAATAAGAGTGGGCCTAATATAGATCCTTGAGGGACACCGAGAGATAGGAAGGTGATCGGATAGTTTATTTTTCCAGAGTACAACCTGGTGACGATTATCAAGGTAAGATGTAAACCAGTTCAAGGCAAGAGGATCGAGTGAGAGAGTATTCAGTGTATGGAGTAGTAGTTGGTGGTTAACCATGTCAAAAGCTTTGGATAGGTCAATGAAGACTGCAGATGAAAGACAATTATTGTTACGATTATTGTTGATGCTGTTTGTGAATGATAGCAGTGCAGTGGTGGTACTATGGAAAGGTCTGAAGCCATGTTGACAGTTAGCGAGTAGGTTGTTCTGGAGAACGTGGTTGACTAGTTGTTTATGGGTGCATTTTTCCATAATTTTTGTGATAGGGGAAATTAAAGCTATGGGGTGAAAGTTAGAAAAGTCATTGGAGCTCCCACCTTTGTGTAGTGGGATGATGTGTGAATTTTTCCATATTGAAGGGACAGTTCCTTCACTTATTGTTCTATTTATCAGAATAGAAATAGGGTAGGCAATGGCTTTAGCTCCTTTTTGCAAGAATTCTGCTGGGAGTTTGTCAGCTGAGGGGGTGGTAGGTTTTAACTTATGTAGAAGAGAGGAAATGTAGGAGGTAGATACTGGTTGGAGGTGAAATAGAGGAGGTGGATTTGTAGAGGAAGTGGCCAGATTAGATGTGTTAGGAGATAGGTGGCTAGCTAGAGTTTGGATGGTATCAGTGAAGAAAGAGTTAAAGGCATTTGCTGTTTGTGTGGGATTCTCAGGGTTAGAGCCTAGTGGGTTAGGTGTTATTAGTTGGCCTGGGTAAAGAAGATTATTAATAGAAGTCCAAAATCTTTTGGGTTCTTTGAGAGGGGTTTGTTGTAGCTGAAGATGATAATTCTTTTTGTCTAGAAGTATGGCTTTTTTTTGTATTGTTTCTATGTTCTCTAAAGGTTTGGCGGTCTGTTGCATTCTTAGTTGTACGCCATTTTGCCCAGGATTTGTTTCTAAGTTGGATTTATATCTACATCTACATTACCAGTCGCTGCAAACAGGATCTTTCATGGTGGCTCTACTCCAGCAAGATTCTTTCGTGCCTACCATTCATCCTTCTGCAATCCCAAGCCATAGTGACCACAGACATGTCTCAGATGGAGGGGGGCATTGTCTGGGAAAGACAGTCCAAGGCACGTGGTCCTAGCCAGAGACCAACTTGCACATCAGTATTCTAGAAATGAGGGTAGTGTTATTAGCGTTGCAAGCATTTCAGGATGCCCTTCCTCTAGGAACAGTAGCAATTCAGACAGACAACATGTTGGTAGTCTGGTATATCAACAAACAAGGGGGGACCAAATCTTAACCATTATGTCGAGAAACCCTCAGAGTTTGGCAATGGGCAATTTCTTCCAACTGCTTTCTCACAGCAATGCACATTCCAGGGAACTCCAACGTGATAGTGGACAAACTGAGCAGAACCGTTCTCATGCCTAATGAGTGGTCTGTCAATCCTATAGTGGCAAAAGGATTTTTTGTCATTGGGGCCAACCTTGCTGCAAACTTTTTGTGGCCTCTCTAAACAACAAGTGCAGCAGTTACTTTGCCCTAATCCCCCCTCCACGAGAGTCACTCAGAGACGCTCTTCTCCACGACAGGCCCTTTGGTCTTCTCTATGCCTTTCCCCCCAACTACTTTGATATCTCAGTTTCTAAAGAAAGCCAAGAAGTTGGAGAATTAAGTAATCCCCATTGCCCCCTTTTAGCCTCGACAAGTTTGGTTTCCCTTCCTTTGGCCTCATCTTCTTTGGAAACTATGGATATTGGACCCAGCTCCATATCTGCTGTCTCATCTGGAGGGCATGCCTCATCCAAGACTCCCATCATCTCAAACTCACTGTGTGGCTTCTCCAATTACCATGATTGCCAGGCACCCTTTCTTGTCCAGTTCACCAAATCATTGTGGCTCATCATAAACAACTAGGAAAGTGTATCAAACTAAATGGAAAAAATTTGCAATTTGGGATCTTGTGAACAAACTTGATCCTTATACGATCCCTGTTCATAAGGTTTTGGATTTTTGGGCTAACCTTTATCAGTCTGGTTCCTCTACCTCAACAATTTAAGTCCATCTAACGGCAATCTCGAACTTCCATATGGGATTTGATAGGTCATCCCTTATGTCACACAAACTTTGTAAAACCTTTTTAAAGGGAGCCATAATGTTAAGACCTCATTTAAACAACCCATTCCTCCATGAGCTCTAACACTAGTTCTTCAGTCCCTTACTTTGTCTCCTTTTGAACCATCATCTAGTTGTGACTTAAAGTTTCTGACTTGGAAAACTTTATTTTTAGTGGCTATTACATATGCTAGAAGAGTATCTGAACTTCAGGCCTTGCCCTGCAAATGACCTTACATATTATTTCACAAAGACAGTCTCCCTTAGGACTAACCCATCCTTTTTACTGAAAGTAGTCTCAGAATCTAATATCAATCAGACACTTCAACTACCAGTCTTTTTCCCTAATTTTTCTAATAAAGGGGGGTATACCCTTGATTTATTAGATGTCCACAGACCGCTATGTTTCTGTCTTCACAGGATGAAGGATTTCAGGAAGTCTGATGAACTATTTGTTGCCTTTTCCTCACTTACTTTAGGTAAATCATTTTCTAAGGCTACTTTAGCAAAATGGCTCAAAGATTGTATCACATTTACCTGTCAATCAAAAGTGCTTCCCCTTTCACTCCCAATAAAAGCCCACTCAACTAGAGCGGTGACAACCTCTGCAGTTTTTCATGCGAGAGCTTCTTTAGATGATATTTGTGCAGCTGCCACTTGCTCTTCTCCTCATACCTTTATCACTCATTACAAATTGGATCAGGTCTCTAGGAGACGAGCATCATTCAGTTCAAGGGTGGTTAGGAATATTCTTCCATGAGACCTGCCAAAATTCAGGTAGCTAGGGACTCTGTCCCACAGTCAAGGATTATGTGAAGATTGACAACATCAGATAAAGAAGTTATGCCTTACCATAAAGTTCCATCTGTGTTGTCGATCTTCACTAATCCTTGACATACCCCCCTCCTTCCCCCAGCCTGAGACTCTTAGTGGTCGGATTTTTTTCCAGGACTGGCTTCTTATTAGAAGAGACATATCTGGTCTCTTATTATTATTATTATTATTATTATTATTATTATTATTATTAATGCTCTCTGTCTGCCACTATTTTGGGCAAACTCTATCTGAGGTAATTTTGAGAGGAGCATTATTGATGAAGCCTAGCTCGAGAGTTTGGAAGGCATGAGCTGCAATAAATGGCCGAGTCTGTTTCGAGGCTCGGAACCAAGCCCATAGTCAAAGATTAGTGAAGATCAACAACACAAATGGAATGTTTTGGTAAGATATAACTTCTTTTTTTTTAATTTGTTGCAGATTTTTTCACGATAAGTATTAAGTGTCAACAGTGTTTAAAATATTCTGTTTAAATAGACTGCAATTTTAATTATTAATTGCTCAAGTTTCAACTGGTCGCATCTCATCTGCTCACAACTGAATACACTTGTCTGAGTAAATATCCTTTCTCTAAGTTTGTGTAAACTTTGAGACAGTCTATTTATAGCTTGCTTGGAGGGGATTAGAGGGGACAAGTCCCCTTGCAAAAAACACTGCTGCTATTCTATTGTCGCTGATTTCAGGTATACTTTCACTCGAGTGATCAACAAAGAGTTAATGAAATTCATGCAGTTTGTGTTCCAGTTAATTAAGTAGAGCCATTTTATTTTTAAACATTAGTGCCTCACAGAGTTCAATGAAGTTTTCTTTGTATTGTGTTACAGTAGAGTGTCTTCATCTTATATGCGACAAATTGAGTTGGAGGATAAGAAGAAAAAGTCAGACAAAAATACAGAAGTGTTCTCACCAGAAACAGAAGCAGATGGCATTGATGCTGTACAGAAACATAGAACTGTTGAAGGAGACCAATATAAAACTAAAAGGAAAAAGGTAAAGAAAAAAGGTATGTAGGAATTTATCTTCTACCATGGCATGCAATTTTGATGGTGTCATTACTATCCTGTAACCGAATTTCAACCAACTATCCTCCTCTGAAGCTCTTTCCTGTTTCCATGTCTTGTCACCAGTGATCTCAGTGGCCTTGTTTTGCAGGAGCCCATATGATTAGCTCTATTTAGAATAAAGTCCTCGATATTGACTTCAGTTCGTTCAACTTATTTGGAATCAATGTAGTCTCAGTGCCAGGCTCTCTATGCCAAGTCTTCAGCATGGTCTTTAGCTCCATCTCATTCAGTGCTGTTTTCATTGTTGAAGACTTCTGCCATTCGAGGTCTCAGTTCTTTTCTTGATGTTGGAGCTGAACGGATTGCTATATTGTTGCAGCTGTCATCCTTGCCTTTGATGGCCATTTTGATGGAAACCAATAGAGCAATGGCTCATTGTTCTTTGGTAATGCTTGACTCGGGGGCATCTTTCAGCATAATTCAAGGAAGGCTGCAAATCATTCACTGACACAGGTTGTAGCCCACAGTACCCATTAGTCTGCTTCTCAGCCCATTTAACATGCTTCCCAGGGTCAGAGCTGACCGGAAGGCTTTATTCAGCCTACTGTGGCGGGTTAGACAGAGTCTTTTTGGGTTTCAGATGACATTTCATTGGATCGCCCCAGAAAATGTACATGCAAGAGGAGACATGTCATCTTCTCACAGGGTGTGTTATACCTGACAATGACTTGGAAGAAAGGGTTCCTTACAGTTTCCTCAAGAAGACATTACATTTGGTGAGATACTTGAATTAATGTGCTGAAGGGAATCTTGCCCCCCCCCCTGAATCTTCCCTCCCTGGATGAGACAGTCTTGTTTGACGCCTTCAGATCTGCCCCCTCTATCACATGTGTGATACGTATGCAGACTGCATGGTAGACTTAGTTGCAGGAAGGGCATGGCAGGATTCCAATACTACAGAAGCCATTCCCAGCAAATCTGATAAAATTCTCCACTCACCTTAAGGGTAGTCCACCTATAGTGGACTTCATTTTTATAGCGGCTGTCACCAAATGAGACCTGTCTGACAACATGTTGTCCATCCACCCAATAAAGAGTATGGGTCAGTTGACAGAATGGGGAAGCTTGCATACCCCCTTGGATATGTTTGCCCTGAAGGCATTAATTTATCTTAGTCACATGACAAAATACTTGACTACAGCTCAAGGAATAGGTACTCCGTAACAGTTGCCAGAAAAGCAGATGATGGAGGAAGAAAGCAAACAATTGCATCAGTTCTGTACAACTCCAACAAATAATCAACATGGGCAGGGGTCGTACCCTGCTCAAACAAAAGACAGGGAAGGTACAAATGACTTAAAAGCTTCTGTCATGAATATAGCTTGGGAAATGCCCCTATTCACACTGGAGTTTGACTGCACTGTAAAGAGAAGCTGGGATAAGTTTGAGTTATCTCACTAACCCTAAAAGCAATACTTTGGAATAAACAGCCATGTTAAGCTGCATTTTTGGGCTGAAAGTGCTACTGTATTCTAGGCATGGTATTGCCTAAATATGCTTACATTTCATATTTTTAAAATCTATTACTCATATATTGTTTGTTTATAGAAGTTCCATGGTATAGTTTTTATAATATTAAAAATGGCAGTGCTAAATGTATTTTCATTTAATGTGCACGGTCTAAGATCCAAGAAAAAAGAGAGATACTCATTAAGTGGCTTCAATTCCAGAAGTGTGATACAGCGATGATACAAGAGATAAAGATAAGCAAGAGGCATCAGTGATGCCCTGGCAGTATTCAGAAGGGTTCTTTTGCTGCTAGCTGAGAGTGCTGTAGTAAGAGAGGCACAGGAATTGTAATTCATCGCAAGCTGACTTGGCAAATTCTAGGTAAAGTAACAGACACTTAAAGAAGATTGGTGCTAGCTCAGGTGAAAACCCTCAAAGCCTACATGGTACTGGGCTCTCTCTGAAGCCTGAACACTGACTCCCCAGACTTCCTTGATAAGTTCTTTGCTTCCTTAGAAATATTTAACACCAAGCCGGACTTTGTCCTCTTTGGAGGTGATTTTGACATTGCAATAAATTCTGTTACAGATCATGCTATTCCTATAGCAGAAGACAATGAATACTGGCAGATATGATGCACATGCTGGCTGGAGAGACATATGAAGATCATTGTAAGTTTAGACCCAGGGTTTACCTTCATAGTGCTTCAAGAGAATAGGGCAGCAGACTGTACTTTTTTCTATCCTCAAATGTGATGGTAGGTAAACTTGAATGGAGGTTTTGCATTGTCCACTGACTGGTCATGGGGGTTAGCTGTTACTTAATTGGGACCCATTTAAGTCTCTGGCATTTAGGCCTTAGAGAATGGACACACTTATGCTGCATGATGCTGATTCTAAAGCCTTTATTTGTGGGGAGGTGAAGACCTTTATGGAGCAAAACCCTTGGCAAAAGATGTCTATATTTACATGGTGGAAAACATTGAAGTTAACTTTGAAAGATATTTGTACAATGGTGAATTCTAGGCTATTGAGATTTGATAGACAGAGATATTGAGAACCCAGAAGAGAGTACACGTCTGGCTTATACCGAGGTGAGGAACTTTAAATTTAATGACAAACCCTAGTATGTTGTTATACAAGCAGCTGCAAAAGAAGACAAACAGTGCTGTACTAGAAAGGTCTTAATTGTACCTCAGGAGAGCAGTTTTACAGGAGTGGCCAGAAATGGATAAACCAGGGCAACTTTTAATTTATAGGCTTAAACAGTGTTAGGCTATGGTAGAATTGGCTGCGTTAGAAGCAGCTTGAGAAAAGAAATTTGAGACCTTATGGACATGAATAAAGAATTTCTTTACTTTCATAAGTCGTCGTATGCTGCTACAGTGTCTCACTGCCAGAACTATATTGTGGCAGTTTCCCTCTGAAGTTTGGTAACTTGCCATTCCCCTCGAGTGCACAGTAATCAAAGTCCGATGCTAATGTGATATCCAGGTAATACCCCACTAAACTGCCACCAAATAATGTGAGGTCCCTTACTATACTAGGCCAGGAACTAAGGAGCTTCAATCCTCACTACTGACTCCAGTGTGAGGCTGTCACTTAAAATGGAGTAATATTTCACAATTTTCCCATAAGTGTACAACAGGAATACTCTCTGTAGCCTGAGACTGGACTGTATACTTCTGTCCACCCCTAATGTAACTCCTTATTACACACTTCAGAACAATATGTCCCAGTTTAAGACCTGTGATACACTCACACTTAAATAAATTAAATCTCATAAATGCAAACACCTCTGGGAGGGCCTGACACAGAATTCCAGTTGTGTCCCTTCAACAAAATAATGCGGTAATGCTGCCACCAATCAGAGTGTCTTCCTGCCCTTCTAAAGGGGTGTCCAATTATGAAAATTAAATTTTAAAACAAATAGTAGGAAATGATCTAAGCAGCCAGGCTTTTGGAGTGTACTGGGAATTTATGAAGGCAAGTGTAAGCACTCTCAAATCACTAAAGAAAAATCACTGATTGTCCAGCCACAATGTAAGTTAATAAACATATTTAATATTGAGCAAAATGATTAAAAATATAAAACAGTAATTTCCAATAAACAAACAGAGCACAATCACCAAGAAAATGAAATCAGTAGTGTAGGATAGAGATCCAACATTCAGAAAAACTCTAACTGATCTAGCTGATTAGTTATAATTTCCTAACTAAAGAACACTGTCCCTGATCTAAACTAAATTACTGCAACAGAGCAAAGGCTTGCTTACAGTTCTTGGTGAGTCCTTTTTCGGTGTCCACTGCACAGAACCTCTGTGATCGATGGATAGCTGTGACCGACTTCTAACAACTCACAACTGGTTGTTAACTGGCTGTAAATGTCTTCAGCAGACTTTTATAGATTAGCCCAACTGTCAACTGTTCCAGTTCTAATTTTCATTTCATATTTTTAAATTCAACCAACAGCCATTTTCTAAAATGTTCCTTACTGTCTTTCAGCTTCTAACAGTAGCACATAGCAACTGTCAATATTCCAATGACATCATCTACTGATCAGCTGAATCTGAGACAGTTTGCCTTTAGGATCTCTCTTCATAAACATGTGCAGTTAGAAATGTTAAAGGACACTGTTCAAGTCTTTAAAACATTCTGTTCAAACAGGTCATAAATCAACATGTAAGAACTTATTTACAGTATCATAGCTAGTCTAGTCATCATGCTGAAACACAATACACAGGGCAGTCTGAATTTATATACAAAACCTCAGCCATGCTAGCACAGATGACAGTGTCATATTTATTCATGTTTCTCCCCCCGTATGACTCGAGCTTGGTTTTCAAGTGACCCTTGAAAAACGATGCTTGAGAAAAATGGGTCTGTCTGAGAATATCAACCCAGTCCTCTCCTGGGCAGTCCATTTACATTGGCATTATTTACCCCACTGCAGTGTTTCCCTCCTTCTGAGGAATCTTGGCTGATCACAGCCTTCACCCTACAATCCAAAGCATCCACTTGCACAACAAACTCTTCACTATAATCTGGGCTGGCCAACACAAAGGGTTTCCTCCCCAAGTCTCCTTAAGTTTTTGGAATGGCTGTTCACAATCTGTGATCCCTATCTCATCCTGTTTATTTTTCCTAGTTGGGTCAGTAAGGGGTGCTGCCATCTCACCACAACTGGGCACAAGTTTTGCACAGTACTCCACTGTCCATAGAAATGTTCTCACTTGCTTTTTGCAACAGGAATTGGCCACACTTGAATAGCTTCTACTTTGACAGGTTTTGGCCTGATCTTACTACTCCTCACTCTGTGTCCTAAGTAAGTGACCTCTGCCATACTCACCTGACATTTACTGGGTTTAATGTTAGTCTTGCCCTTTTAAACTGGTCTTTAATGTAGAGTTTAACCTGTCCACAAGACCATTAGTTTACAGATAGTAGTGGATGGTCTTCAAATGTTTAACCCCACAACACTTCCACACAGAAGTCAGCAGGTCTGACATGAAGTTGGCACCTTGGTCAGTCAGTATCTCCCTTGGAAAACCTACCCTGCTGAAAATTTCTAGCAAAACACTTGTCAGCTTCTCTACATCAACATCACCTGCTAAAGGAATATTAGGCACCATAGCTAGACGTGGCAGATGGTAGGCAATAGGCTCTACCAACTGCCATACTACCTCACCTTCCAAACTTCCCTTAGAAGTCCACTTTCTATACAACAAATCTTCCTTCTCTACCCCAATATGACCTGAACAAGGAATATTGGGGACTTTAGCTAGAAGTGGCAAATGGCAGGCTCTAGGCTGTACTACTTCACCTTCTAGTCCACCTCAAGGAGTCCACCCTTTATGCAACAAACCTTTGTTGCCATATACAGACTCCCCTCTTCTTTGAGCCTCAGGTGCTTCTTTAGCCATCTCCCTCAAGCTTTGTAATGTAGGATTCATAAGTTGAGCCTGTTTCAACTCTACATTTGTGACCCTCCCAAGCTCCCCTTCCACAAAAAGCCTAGTAACTTCAGATTAGGTTCATAGATAGGTTCATAGATTAGTATTAAGCTAACTGCCCTTGTGAGCCATTTTAAGCTTAGCCAATTATCCCTTGTGAGACTCAAACCCTGCACCTTATGTTTGTAAGGCAAACACCTTAACCATTAGGCCACCCTCTCAACAATGTCTGTACCTGTCACTCTGAGTACTGTTACTCACCTCCATCCTTGCAGTCACCTTGTCTAAGGGAACATCAGTACCTTCCAACAGCTGTGGCTCACTTTCAGACATACTGATACAGAATAGCTCCTTCTCTGAAACAGCCATCACACCAGTCCCAGCTTCATTTATGAGATCTGTCTGGGTCTCCCCCAGGCTACCAGACCTACATACCTGTCTTCCAGCCTGCCTACATGTCACTGCATGCCCACAAGGCACTGCATCACCACAGTCATTCCCTATCAGGAAATATGCACGAATAACATCAAACACAAGCTCCTTTTCCTCAAGAAGCTTAGTAACTTCCGACAGTTGTACCTCACTGTCAGTCTGGGTACTTTCACTCACCTTTGTCCTTGCAGTCACTTTGTCCAAGGGAACATCAGTACCTACCAGCAGCTGTTGCTAAATTTCAGAATTACTGCTATAGGATAGCTCCTTCTCTGAAACAACCACTACACCAGTTCCAGCTTCAGGTCTGAGATGTGTCTGGGACTCCTGTAGGCTACCGGGCCTGCATGCCTGTCTCCAAGTCTGACTACGTGTCACTGAATGTACACAAGATACTGCATTATCAGAGTCATTCCCTATCAGAACGTCTGCAAGAATATCCTCAAACACACCTACCTGCTTGCTTCCTCTTCCACCCTCCCAGTTACGATGGGCGGCGCAGTGGTGCAGCGGTTAACATTGTCACCTCACAGCAAGAGGTTCTCTGGTTCGATTCTCGGCTGGGGTGCCTTCTGTGTGGAGTTTGCATGTTCTCCCTGCTTTCGCATGGGTTTCCTCTAGGTACTTCGTTTTCCTCCCATATTCTAAAGACATGCGTCTGGAGCATCTCTCCACGGGCCTTTGCTGAAAACAGGCTCTGTGGAACCTAGTCAGACATTCCCAGTCAACAAATGTTAAATAAATAAACAAACAAACCCTAGCCAAAGGTATTTGAAATGGGAGTCCCCTCCCAAAGCTCTGACTGGAGTGGACTGTCCAAGCAAGTACTGCTCTTCTCTAACCACTGCAGGCCTCATGGTGGTTATATCAGAAACTATGTCTCTATTAGCAGTGACCTGTTGACCATCTAGTAAGATAGGATATAAATTTTGGTGATAGATTGGCACCCCTGTTGTTTCCAAACAACTTACCGCTGACAGTTTGCCATCACCACTTGCTGCCTCCCTCACCTTCTGTTTCTCACCTTGCCTCTATGGACATTTGACTGCTATGTGGCCCCTCTGGTTACACTTGAAACATTTAATCCCTAACAATGCACTTGGATTAGTAGTTTCCCCCGTTACAGGTGTACTCTGTTGGAGTGGTTTATACTCCCACCATGGGTTCCCTTATGTCCATGTGCAGCACTGCGTATCACTTTTTTATGCATTGGTGCTCTGCTTGCTAAGTAGGGATCCCGTTTTCTCCCCAAATCCTCAGCAGAGTTACACTCTGTCTCTAACCAAATTCACATGTCATCAGGCAAAGTTCTGTGTGCTTGTTCCTTCACCAAAAGGTCTGCCAGTCCCTCAGAAGTGGTGATGTGACACCCACTCACCAATCTGTGAAAGTAAGTACATAAATCAGCAATATAATCTTGTGCACTTTCATGTGCCTTGCGTCTCTGTTCATGAAACTTTTTTCTGTAAGCTTCAGGTGTTAGTTTAAAACAATCTAAAAGACAGTTCTTAACTTTAACATAATTCAAACAATTTTTTTTGACATGGCTTGAACAGCTTAACAATGGAGTAAGGGAGTCAGGAGCCGAACCCAGAGCTCACGGTCAACATCATACTGTCTACATACCGTCTCAAATATGTGGATAAAACTATCAAAGTCATCCCTATCCTTGTATTGAGGACAAGTTTACTGATATTTACAGCTTCTGGGGTCCAGTTATTCCCTTCCCCATTAGCTCCATGACCCTCTCGAAGGGTAAGAAGCTCTACTTCATGCTGACACTGTCTCTCATTTTCCTTGGCTTCTAAACACTTTAGTCTCTCTGCTGATTCCAGTTTAAGACACTTGGCCTCCAGTCGTTGGGCTTCCAGTTCATATTGATGCTGTTTTTCCTCAGCCTCCAGTTCATATTGGCACTGCTTCTCCCTTTCTTCAGCCTCCTGCCATTGGGCTTCCAGGTGCAGTCTCTCTTCAATCTGCAATCATTTGGTTTCCAGTTCATATTGACACTGCTGCTTTTCGGCCTCCAGTTCATATTGACACTGCTTCTTCCATTCTTTAGCCTCCAGTTCCAGTCTCCTTAACTCAAGATGGATTCTCAGGTCCTCCAAAGAAATGGCAGGCTGCATATCCCCAATACTAAACTGGATTTTCTCCAAATGGCAGGTCTGAGCTGAAGCTGCAACTAAGACTGAGATCATTGCTTCCTTAGTCAGGTTGGCATGCACCAGTCCTCTGGCTTCACACTCCTTGGCCAACTGGTTCTTTGTCAGCTTATTATAGTCTTCTGCTGACATCTTTGCCTGCTGTCCCTGGCTAACTAATTAAAAATAAAATTGTGGTGAACGGAGATTTTGTGTGTTTACTTTGTGGCTATTGAGAGTGCACACCTTAATGGCAACCACACACAGGTTACTGAAGTCCAATTAAAAATCACACACTGCTGGAACTGATTAATGTGACGTCCAGTTAATATCCCATCAGACTGCCACCAGTTATGGTGACATCCCTTAGTATCCTGGGTCAGTAACTAAGGAGCTTCAATCCTCACTACTGACTCCAGTGTGAGACTGTCACTTAAACAGGAGTAATATTCTCAATTTCCATAAGAGTACAACAGGAACACATTCTATAGCCTGGGACTGGACTGTATACTTCTGTCCACCCCTAATGTAACTCCTTATTACATACTTCAGAGCAGTGTGTCCCAGTTTAAGACTTCTGATACACTCGCACTTAAATAAATTAAATCTCACACATCCAAACACTTCTGGGAAAGCCTGACACAGATTTCTAGCTGTGTCCCTTTCCCAAAATAGTATGGTAATTCTCCCACCAATCAGAGTGTATTCATGCCCTTCTAAAGGGGTGTCCAATTATGAAAATTAAATATTAAAACAAATAGTAGCAAATGACCTAAGTAGCCAGGCTTTCAGAGTGGCCCAGGAAGTTATCAAGGCAAGTGCAAGTACTCTCAAATCACTAAAGAAAAAAACACTGATTGTCCAGCCACAATGTAAGTTACTAAAATAGTTAGTATTGAGCAAAATGATTAAAAATATAAAACAGTAATTCCCAATAAACAGAGCTCGGTCACCAGGAAAATGGAATTAATACTGTAGGATAGAGAGCCAACTCAAAAACTCTAACCGATCTAGTTGATTAGCTATCATTTCCTGAGTAACTAGAACACTGTACCTGATCTAAACTAAATTACTGCAACAGAGTAAATGCATGCTTACAGTTCTTGGTGAGTCCTTTTTGGGTATCTACTGCACAGTATATCTGTGATTAACTGACAACTGTAACTGACTTCTGACAACTCACAACTGGCTGTGACTGTCCTCAGCAGGCTCTTTTATGGACTAGCCCAACTGTCAACTGTTCCAGTTCTAATTTTCCTTTCATATTTTTAAATTCAACCAACGGCTGTTTGCTAAAAGTTCCTTCCTGTCTTTCAGCTTCTGACAGTAACACATAGCAACTATCAACATTCTGATGACATCATCTGCTGATCAGCTGTATCCAACACAGTTTGCCTTTAGAATCTTTCTTCACAAACGTGCAGTTAGAAATGTAAAAGGACACCGTTCAAGTCTTTAAAACAATCTGTTCAAACAGATCATCAACATTTAAGAACTTATTTATAATATCATAGCTAGTCATGCTGAAATACAATACACAGGACAATCTGAAATTGTATACAAAACTTCAGACAGGCATGCTAGCAGAGATGATGGTGTCTAATTTGTTCACACTGCTAACTAAAGAATGTTGGTGACCCTGTTGAGGAAAACCCAGACAGATGAGGGTGGGAGCTGATGGGAGCAGAGACTTGTCTTTTTCTGTTTTCAAATGACTGCCTCAAATTAACAAATTGCACAAAGGTTGATATCCCCCTAGCTCTCTGCCACCTGTCAACATTCCATGAAATACAGGGTCTAAAAGTAATCACAAATAAAACTTAGCTGTTCTTGGCCAATAGAGCAGCAGAAGTCCTGAAAGAGAGTGATAGGTCCTTTCCACTAAAATGGTGTTGTAATCCTCCAAGATACTTGGGTGTCTTACTGGAGTACGATTATGGAAAAATGGAAAATCTTCATCTAAGACTCCATGAGAGAAATGTTTTATGAAAGTACACACTTAGAGGAGACTCTGCCTCTCTTGGTGGGGCAGGATCTCAGCAATACAGCTGATGTACTTTCCTAAACTTTTGTGTGTGTTAAGGCATTTGCCTGTTGCCCTCCCCCTCCTAAGATGCAGATGGATTAAGTAAAGCAAGAGTTTAGTAATCCACTTTGTATGGGATGTGATTAGACAGAAGATCCTGGGAAGTGCTGCTGGCCTCTTTGATGTGTGCCGCATGTTGAAAGCTGTACCTTGTTTCCCTTATATAGAAAGGCCAGAATCTGACAACATGCTCTGGTCCACCTTAGACACAAGGATCCTCTGGAACTTAACATGTAGGGCACTGACATGCTATAGAAAATCGCAAATGAAACATCTTAGGGGTTGGCACACTTTGGACATAGCCCATAAAGCTCTAAAGGAATTGTTCTCCTCCTACCAACACTGACTATCTGGAGGAAAGAGGCCCCATTGTCAGGCATGCTGAACTTGAATATAGAGAGCAGACTTATTAATTGAAATAACTGGGGAGTAAATTTGTGTGCTATAGGGCAGGTAATCGAATACAGGCAAAATGCTGTTCCTACCTTCATACCCTTTGCTACTCTTTGCTACCCTTCAGTAGGATTATAACCACCTCAAACTGGAATTTTGAGATATCGCCAGTGTAAGATGCGCATTCTTTCAAATCCCTCTATCAAGTTAATCTGGGAACAAGCTCCCTAACCCAACAAGTCTAGGTAAAACAAAGGCTATCCCTGTGATGTGGCTAGCAGATGTCTACCTGCTATTCTCCTAAGTAAATGTTTACAAAAGTAAGAGCTTTATTTTGACACTTTACTAGATTTGGAGTTAACCCTACCCAATTCTTCATCTGAATTACTTATGAATATCTCCATGCTTTATCCAGATCACTTAGGCTCTTACTCCATCAACCGAGATTGGTTTATAGGGGATACTGAATATTGGCCAGGATGATGGAGAAAGGATATGTGACATACAGATATTGCAATAAATGCTCAAAAGTAAGTATTAAGTTGTATAACTCATAAATTTTGGGACTGTAATTATGTTAGACCCCTGTGGGAGCACACGACAAAAACTGCATCTCACCTGTTACATACCAGATTAGTAGTTACTGGCCACATCTGGATGTTAGGGAACTGTCACCTCAAGGTGCAGTTTAACAAGGACCAGAGTACTTAGCTTCTTTAATTATCAGTGAACTTCCATTATACATAGCATCCCAGTGGAGGAAGCCCTGAACTTGGTCAGAACAGGGTCTTAAAAAGTTTATTGAGAGGTATATTTACCTCTTAGGTAAAGGAGGGAAATGTAAAAAGCCCCCTTCTTCCTGTCTTGGGCAAATATAGCAATATCGTATTTGCACTTAGTCTTTTAATCACGTAATTTAAACTGTATTAATGATTAAGATGTCTTATGACTTGAAAGTCTACTGTTTTCATGCTGAGACTACCTAGTACCTCACACTTAGCAGTATTTGTAGCACTTAAACTAACCCTTTAATCACCAATATTGTTTTTTATGTTACGTGGTTTTATTGGTGATAAAAGTGTTAACTTTTTACTGAATTAATTAGTTTCAATTGGTAGACTGGCAGTGATTTTAAATTGTTATATAAATGCTGAACTGATGTTTTAAACTGTTGCATTGAGGAAGAGTCTTGTACTCAAAAGCTTTTCAGTGTTGCAGTTTATCAAATAAATGTATTACTTTGTGAAATGGTCGATCGCTTTGGTTTATTGTTTTTCTGTTTCATTTTTACTGTATAGTCTGTTTAGCTGGTTATCCCATTTTTGGAGTTCAGACTGTTAATTGTTTGTTGTAGTAAAAAAACAAACATTTCTCAATTTATAGTTTTTTTTATTGAATTCCCAGTATTTCAGCTGTTAAGGACTGGTGTAAATAATATGTGAAAATAGCATACTTCCCCGACCACTGTAGTGTCATTTTGTCTTATTTTTGATCTCTGAGTGTTATTAGTGTGGTCTCTGGAGCATGTGGTGTGGAGGGATTGGGATTTCTTTAGCTGTAGCATTTCAAAAAGAGCTGGGTCAGATATGGCTTTGTAAGTCGAGCAGAGATCGCCTCTAAGTAGGTGATATGATACGGAGAATAGTTGGAGTTTTTTGAGTCTGTCCATATAGGACAAGTGTTTAAGGCCTAGGATCCTCTTTGTGAGATACTTTTGCAGCCTCTCTAGTTGTTGCAGGTGTCTAGTGAGGTACATGCCAAATGGGGCATTTTACTCGATGACTGGCCTAATGATGGAAGAGTAGAGGTAGACAATGACCTCTTTTTTCCTGGATGCAAAACCCTTAGTAATGAGATGTGCCACATAGAAGGACTTTCTGACCACAGTGGCAATGTGGTGATCAAAAGAGAGGTTGCTGTCAACCTGTGTTCCCAGATTTCTTATAACGCCTTCTGTGTTCAGTGGACTATCATCAATGTGGTAATTCATAGGAACCGGGTTTTTCCCAAAGGGGATGACGAAACATTTTTTGGCATTGAGCTTAAGGCCATGGTTCTGACACAAGTCATTGGTCTTAGTGAGGCCATTCTGTAGGATGTCAACATCACTTGGGGAGTTAATAATAGCTCTCAACTTGCAATCATCTGTGAACTTCGTTAGCCAGAGTCCCTCCGTGTTGGCTGGACTTCAGAGAAGTAGATACCAAACAGGAGAGGACCCAGGACCGAACCCTGTGGGACTCTACTCGTGAATAGTCAGCAGTCTGACTTGGAGTCAGCTACTTTCACACTCTGGGTTCTATCTGTGAGCCAGTTTGCAACCCATCTAGTGATATAGGGGTTGATGCCAAGCTTAGTGAGTTTTTCTATGATTCCTGAATGGGGAATGGTATCAAAAGCCTTGGCCAGATCAAGGTAGGCTGTATGAACCACCTTGCCTTCATCCACAGCTCCGGTGACTGACTCAAAGAAGTTGACCAAGTTGAGCAGGTATGATCTGCCCTTCACAAAACCAAACTGTGTGGGATCCAGAGTTTGGAGATTCCCTATATCCTTGTTTATTAGGTCCATGATGATGTGTTCCATACCTTTGCATATCAGACTCGTCGGGCTAATGGGGCGATACTTCCCAGGGTCTGTAGTGGCTCCTCCTTTGTGGAGAGGGATGACTGTAGCAGTGTGCCATTCGGTAGGGACAAAGCCTGAGGTGAGGCTGTGATTGAACAGGTCATACAGGTGAGGTGGCAGCTCACTCATGTAGAACACAACCAGGGATAGTGTCAGGTCCCATAGAAGCTGTATTCTTGGCCTTGGACAGTGCTGTTTTAACCTGTGCAGCAGTAATACTGGGTGCCTGGCAATCTACTGACATTGTGATTGGTCCTTTGGGGGGGCAGGGGTAACGTTGGCACTGAATCTGTCGGCTAGTATACTGGCAATATCTGTTGGCTTGGTATAGGAGGTACCACTGTGCAGTAGCTCAGAGCAAATCTGGTTATTGTTGTGGAGATTCTTTACATAACTATAGAAGGCCTTGTGGTTGTCTTTACTATCTGCTGCAATTCTGTTTTCATAGCTAGCTTTAGAGGATTTGATGAGGGATCTCAACTTTTTGTTGAGGCTTATAAGGGAGTTTTTCCAGTCTTGGGACTTCACCTTATTCCGCAGCAGTTTCCTCCTATTGTAGAGTTTGTTTATGGCAGGGGACCACCAGATTGGCTTCCTTTTTTTGGAGGAGAGCGTCTTGGTTCTGTTGGGTGTGGCGAGATCCATGCATTTATGTACGTGTTCGTACAGCAGATTGGTGTATGAATGTTCTTCGTGTTTCACTGTTGCAGTCATTACATTTGGGTTATCTGCTTGCAGTAGCCCTCAGTCAGCCTGATTAACAAAGTTTTGGGTCCTACGTCAGTTGCTGTCTCTTCTTCTGTGATGTCAGGTCGTCAGGGGTATAAAACATGCAGCCGACATCATTACATCAGTCTTTCTTGCCGTGCGGTGCACAAAGCAGAAGCAGTTCGCAAGTGCCGGTCAGCCGACTCTTGAAATTTTCATTTTTGAGTTTCAGAACCGAAGTCTTCAACTAAAAGCTAAGTACCCCGTTGGAGAAACTTTTTCTTGCTGTAATTCGATGTCAGTAAAAGTAAATAATTGCATTTCTTGTGGAAAGCAAATACCTCATAAAGATTTTCATTCATACTGTATTCTTTGCCTAGGCCCTGACCATGACGTACCTTGCTGTCGGTTTTGTACCTTATTTAAACCATGAACTATCCGTCGTCGGTATATTTGCGCTTCTAAATATTTTGGTGCTCAGTTCAATTATCCTGATATGTCTTTGGTAAGCCATTAGACTACCGACATTCCGAAAAAACGCAAAGATAAAGACAGAGATAGGCCGCCCAGTTCGCCGGTACTCAGTGAGGCGCTTTCGCAGCACCTGATGCCCACTACTTTAGATTCGCAGGCCTCTACTGAGACCCATTTGGAGTCCGGTATGCCGCGAGATGCTTCAACTGTGGATCCTGTGGATGTCTCCACCTTGAATAGGTCCGGAGCCGCTGTGCAGGCACTGGCTTCTGAGTGTATATTCAGGCCTACTAACTTGCATATTAAACTGACGCCGTCTTCTTCTTCAAGGCCTAAAACTCGAACCATGCCTAGAACACTGACGCCCAGACCGCATGGTCAGGCCTCTGTGCCTAAAAAATGAATGATAAGAATGACTGAAGATCTTATTACTTTAATCAGGGGAAGCCAACCTTCCCCCTCAAAGAGACCTAGGACTGAGTTTGCTTATGATACTTCTGATCAGGATTCTGAAATTTATGTTTCCTCTGATGACCAGGATTTATCCTTATCTACCTATGAGGATTCTGATGCTGAGGACTCTATTCCCTCTGCTTCCCCCCAGAGGATTTCTCTTTTTGTAAAATCTTGCATACTCTCAGGGAGCATATTCATTGGGAAAGTCAGGATTTCTCTTAATCTAAAAAGAGGCTTAGGGATTTCTTACTCCTGCCCCAGCACAGGCCTTTAGCTATACCTCCTGTACTGGACATCGTTGATGATGCCTTTTCGGAATCTAGCATGGCCCCTGGCTCTTTACCTCCTGCTTCCAGGAAACCTGATAGATATTACAGGGTTCCTGACTCTCACAAGTTCCTTTTCAAAAATCCTACTGTGGATCCTGAAACTGTTTCACATAGGTGGCAGTACACTAAACACCCAAAGTGTGATAAGGGACTTAAGGATACAGGTGGACAGTGGTCTCACCTTCAATAACCACATCACCACAACAGTCAGGAAATCCTTCTATGTGGCACACCTCATCACAAAGGGCTTTTCATCCAAAAAAAGTTGTCCCACTGTACTCATCCCTCATTAGGCCCATTATAGAATACAATGCCCCATTTGGTATGTACCTCTCAAGACATCTGCAACAACTGGAAAGGCCACAAAAATACCTCACTAAAAGAATCACAGGCCTAAAGCAGATGCCCTATGCTGACAGTGTTAAAAAACTACAGCTATACTCTGTCGCATATCGTCTACTCCAAGGCGATCTCTGCTTAACATACAAGGCCATGTCAAACCCAGAGCTGTTGGACATGTTACACTTAAATAAATCCCAATCCCTCAGAGCCACACGCTCCAGGGATCTAAACCTTGTCATCACAATAAACAAAACATGCTGGAGGGGGAGGTTCCTGACGCAGTGATTCCCCAGACTCTGGAATAGATTGCCCATACATGTCAAGCAGAGCGCCTCTTTGGCCCTCTTCAAAAGGAACCTTGATGATTGGCTGGGAGAAAGGAAATTCACCCCGGGATCATGTCAGTCACCCTGCTAGACAGGGGTCCAGGGAAGTAAATAGTGTGGGAAGAAATAGCCAAGGAATTGTTATGGCTAGGCTTGTATAGGCCCTAGGGCCAATAGCCTAGTACCAACCTATGAACCTATGCAAAGAACTGGGGACTCATTACCCAGGACAAATGGGTTTTAAATATAGTGTCCCAAGGATACAGATTTCACTTCCACACATTACCAACTCCAAACAGTTGGCCGGATCTACCTCCAAATCAGTGTGTAGAGGCCCAAAAGCAAGTACTCTCTCTCTCTTAAGCATAGGGGCTATTCACTTGGTACCAGAAGAAGAAAAAGGACAAGGTTTCTACTCAAGATTTTTCCCGGTACCCAGAAAAGATAATTCATGATGTCCTATCCTGGACCTGCCTACTCTAAAAACCTTTTTAGTGATTCCAAATTTCAAGATGCTGACTCTTCACCAGTTGCTTCCTATGCTAAGCAAAGATGCCTGATTGGCAATACTAAATTTAAAGGAGGCATACCTGCACATCCCAATCAGGGAATCTAGCAGAAGATACCTATACTTCAAAGCAGGCTACACGCTCTATCAGTTCTCTGCACTGCCCTTTCACTTATCTACTGCGCCCAGGGTATTCACAAGGTGCCTAGCTCCAGTCATTGCATTTTGCAGGCAAAGAAATATTCAAATATACCAATACCTGGACGATTGTCTAATTCAGGCAGAAAACCAGGATATACTTTTGAATCATCTGGCTTTTGTACAAATGGTGCTAACTTGTTTGGGGTATACCATAAATGAAAGGAAATCACACCTGCTACCCTGTCAGCAAGTTATATTCCTGGGAGCAAGCTTGAATAAAACTTCCCAGATGGCTTTCCTCACACCAGAGAAACAAATTCACTTGGCAACCTACTTCAAACAAGTGGCCACAAAACCCTGCTATCTGCAAGGCAAATACTACAAGCCTTGGGGTTCATGGCCTCCTGCATTCTTCTTATTCCATATGCAAGACTGCATATGAGGAAACTACAGTGGTATCTAAAAAGCCTATGGTGTCAACATTCTCAGGATCTAAAAGCAATGATTCCTATCATTCCTTGTCTATGCCTAGAGTCCCTTTGGTGGGCAGAGGCCTGCCACCAAAACAAGGGACTACCATTCACATTACCCCCTGCCGCCCTAACCCTCATGACAGATGCATCAGACTATGCATGGGGGAGCACCTAACAGGGAAGTGCATTCAGGACAAATGGAACCCAATTCAAATGCACCTTCACATCACTCATAAAGAAATGTTAGCTGTACAGAATGTTCTGACAGCCTTCAAAGAGCACATTCTTCCAGGACAATTAATGGTAAAGACAGACAACATCACTGTTATGTGGTACATAAACAAGTGGGGGGGGGGTACACATTCTTACCCCCTCTGCAGACTAGCCATGGCATTGTGGAACACAGCCTTGAGCTACCAAGTGCATCTACAAGCTCAATTCCTGCCAGGAAAACTAAATACACTGACAGATGGACTAAGCAGAAACTTCATAGACCCACACAAGTGGAAACTGGAACCAAGGATTTTCAACATGTTGACAAGCAAATGGGGGAGCCCAGATATAGACCTGTTTGCCTCCCCCCAGAATTATCAGTTGGAAAAACTTTGCGCAAGGACTCCCCACAGACAAGCTTGGAAGGTGGATGCTCTATCCTTCAGCTGAAAAAACCTATCAGTTTATGCCTTTCCTCCTCTGCCTCTGCTCTCCAAAGTACTACTAAAGATCAACCAAGACAAACCAAGGATGATTTTGATTGCACCAGCCAGGCCACGCCAACACTGGTACCCCCTCCTGCGCAGTGTGTCACTGTTGGCCCCATGGCACCTGCTTCAGACTCCTACCCTGCTTTCTCAGCAGGAGAACCAAATTCCGCACCCTCAGCTTCAAACACTGAACCTAGCAGCCTGCCTAATTACCTAAGCTCTCCTTTACCATCCCTCAGTAAACCAGTGATGGATGTCATTTTAGAGGCAAGGGGGCCTAGTTCTAGAAAATCTTATGCTGAAAAATGGAAAAGATTCTGTGCCTGGAACCAGTCTCAAGGGATGAGCACAGCAGTGCCCAATTTACCTCACATTTTACAATACTTAACTGAGATGCTTCACAAGGACCTGTCTTTTTTCCTCAATAAAAATTCACACCTCAGCCATTTCAGCTCATTATAACACAGAACCTCCCCTCTTCTCTCATCCACTGCTCAAGCAGTTCCTCAGAGGGGCCAAAATTTTAAGACCACCCAGGAGAGCTCCAACTCCAGCCTGGGCCCTTAACTTTGTATTGGAGAAACTCACTCTTCCTCCTTTCGAGCTAGCTGCTACTGCAGATTTAAAATTCCTTTCTTGGAAAACGGCTTCCCTTTTAGCCATCACTTCAGCAAGAAGGGTATCTGAATTACACACCCTTATGGGCAGTGGAGCCTTTCATCATCTTTCATGCGGATAGGGTGTCCCAGTGGATCAGTCCCTCTTTCATGCCAAAGGTGGTATCCAGTGTGGACTTTAATCAGTCCATTCATTTGCCAATCTTCTTTCCTAATGCACAGAACAAAGGGGAACGGATACTGCACTCCTTAGATGTGCACAGACAACTTAAATTCTACTTGGACAGGACTAAACCTCAAAGAAATCTGAACAACTGCTGGTGGCAGTTGCTGCAGGGACAGAGGGGAAGGCTATTTCAAAGCAAAACATTTCCAAATGGATAGGCCATTGCATTCATTTCTGCTATAAGCACTATGGAAAACCTATCCCACAGGGGATCAAACCCCACTCAACCAGGGCTGTATCTACCTCTACAGCCTTTCTCAGAGACGTACCTACCAGGGACATCCTAGAAGCTGCTACCTGGAGTTCTGTACATATTTTCACCAAGCATTACCATTTGCCAATGTTCTGTAAATCCAGAGCTGGCTTTGCCACTGCAGTTTTGCAGGGCCTTATAGCTGGTCCTAATGCTATCTAAATTCCTCCTCCCATCCTTAGCTTTGGAAATCTACCCAAATGTAATGACTGCAACAGTGAAACATGAAGAACATAGTACAGTTGTGTACACTTACCATAAATGTAGATGTTCGAGTGTCTTCACTGTTGCAGTCCTGGTTACCCTCCCTCCAGCCCCCTGACTTTTTTTGGCTATACCTCTTCTCTCCTTTTCAATGCTTAAAAGCTTTTTGGTGTATTTGCTTTTTTGTTTGAAGTATAACCTTATATATTTATAGATTTAATTGCTTCCCATTAGGGGGGGCACCTGGCATCTGGGGCAAGAAAAACTGATGTAATGATGGCTGCATGTTTTAGACCCCTGACATCATGGAAGAAGAGACAGCAACCAACGTAGGACCCAAGACTTTGTTAATCAGGCTGACTGAGGGCTACTGCAAGCAGATAACCCAAATGTAATGACTGCAACAGTGAATACACTCGAACATCTACATTTATGGTAAGTGTACACAACTGTACTTTCTGCGGACACGCAACTATACTCTATTTGCATGGGTGCTGTGAAGTTAGCCACCTCTGTTTTTAGGAGCCCAAAGTTAGCTTTGGAGAAGTTTTTCATGGTGGTTACCTTTGTGGGGGGGGGGGGGTGGATTTCCAAGGTGATTAGTTTGTGGTTGGACCTAACCAGGGAGGAGCTGACTGTTGGTGTAGAGCAATGGCCGCCCATGTTAGTAATGACCAGCTCAAGGATGTTGCTACCTCTACTGGGGGTAAGAACGAGCTGGTCCAGGGCAATGGAATTAATGAACTCCAAGAAACGTTGGGCAAGTGTATTGGTACATGAGTATTTTACCCAGTTAATGGAGGGGTAGTTGAAGTCACCTAGTAAGAGAGTGTTAGGTTGGACCCTAATATTCTCCAGGGTGCTTAGTAATGTGGAGTGCGAGTTTTGGGACATATAGCGGGCTACGACCTGAATTGCAGTCTTACCCAGTGTTAGCTGCACCTGAAGTATCTCTGATGTGTTATGTTGGGCTTACCAGTCTGGAGGTGTGTGCATCCTTTATGAATATGGAAACACCACCATCTTTGGAGCTTCGGTCCAAGTGCTGGGTACCGAAAGGTGTGGAATGAGTTATAGCCTGGTAATGCAGGGGTGCTTTCTGCTGCATTGAACCAGGTTTCTCTTACAGCACAAATGTCGATGTTCTCCATTTTAAGGAGTGCTTCAAGCGAGTACATATTGAGATTTAGACTTCTAGTGTTGAGCAGCATGACCGTCAGATTGCATTTGTTTGTAGCTGATACGGTGGTAATTTGGTCTTTGGAACACCATGTAAAAAAGGCACTATTGGGCTTGCAAGAGCCTTGGCCAGTATCCGGAAGCCCAGGGGTGACAGATGCAGGCCATCTTTGGCAAAGCATTGAGGTCTGTCAATCATGTCATCCCAGGCAGACAGATACTGGATCCCCTTAGAATGACACCAGAAACTTAGACAGTTGTTGAAATCAATCATTTTCTGCTTGTACTGTGGTACCATCCTGGGTGATAGTAGGATACTGCTGAGGGCTAGGGTCATACCTGCCTGGGCTACATAATCCGAGAGCTCCTCCATATCTCTTTTCATGTAGTCTAGGGAGGTACGTCTCAGGTCATTCACACCCACATGTACAATGACAGAGTCATATTTGTACCTGTTGTTGAGGGACCTGAGTGCGTACATTATGTGGCAGAGCCTGGCACCTGACAGGCAGCTGACTGCTACTTTCTCCTTATTCAGCCTAGTAAGTGGGACATCAGTGTGCCTCACTATCGAGTCACCTATGAATTGTGTGTTGGGGATGCTGTTTTGTCTTAGGGGCTTTGGTTGAGTGGCACACTGTTTAGGAGAGTTATGTGTTTTGTGATTAGTGTTGTGTTGTGGTGGTCGAGTGCATTTCTGCCTTGGAGGTCTCTGCTGTTTGGGTAGATTTTTATTGAGAGCCTCCGCGAAGGTGGGTGTGTGGTTTGTGTTTTTATGTGAAGGCAGTGCTGGTGTGTGATGTTCTTCGTGTTTCACTGTTGCAGTCATTACATTTGGGTAATCTGCTGGCAGGATGCTCTCAGTCGGCCTGAATAAGAAAGTCTTGGGTCCTGCATCGGTTGCTGTCTCCTCTTCCATGACGTCAGGTCGTCAGGGGTATAAAACATGCAGCCAATGCCATTTTAATCAGTCTTTCTTGCCGCGCGGTGCCCGAAGCAGAAGCAGTTCGCAAGTGCCGGTCAGCTGACTCCTGAAATTTTTGTTTTCGAGTTTCAGAACCGAAGTCTTCAAACTAAAACTAAGTACCCCGTTGGGGAAACTTTTTCTTGCAAATGCCTCATAAGGATTTTCATTTGTACTGTATTCCTTGCCTAGGCCCTGACCACAATGTGCCTTGCTGTCGGTTTTGTGCTAAATTTAACCAACGCACTATTAAGCGTCGGTATATTTTTGCTTCTAAATACTTTGGTTCAAGATTTAACTATCCTGAAATGTCATCAGTTAGCAATCCGACTACCAGAATTCACAAAAAATGCAAAGAAAAAGACAGAGACAGACCATCAAGGTCCAAAACCAATGACGAAGCTTCTCCTAAGCCAGTCGCCGGTACTCAGTGAGGCGCTTTTGCAGCTCCTGATACCCGCTACTTTTGAGTCGCAGGCCACTACCAAGACCCATTCAGAGTCTGGTATGCCGCGAGATTCTTCAAGTATTGAACCCGCGGATGTCTCTGCCTTGGATGGGCTCGGAGCCACTGAGCAGGCACCAGCTTCTGAGGGTGTTTTCAGGCGTAAAGATTTGTATATTAAACCAACGCCATCATCAAAAACAAGGCCAAAACCAACTTCTATGTCTAAAAAAACGATGCATAATCCACGTGCTCAGGCCCCTATGCCTAAAAAACAAATGATAAAAATGGCTGAGGATTTAATTACCTTGATCAGGGGTTCCCAACCCCCTCCTGCTAAGAGGCCTAGGCAAGGCACTGATTATGAATCTTCAGATCAGGTTTCCATTTCTTCTGATTCATCTTCTGATCGGGAATTTTCTATTCCCCCTTATGAGGACACTGATGCAGAAGAATCCATCCTTTCTGTTTCTCCTCCTGAGGATTTTTCTTTTGGAGAGACTTTGCATACCTTAAGGGAACATTAAGGGAGAGTCAGGATTTTTCAGAATCCAAAAAGAGGCTTAGGGATTTTGTTCTTCTTCCTCAGCATAGGCCTTTGGCTATACCTCCTGTTTTAGACATTGTTGATGTTTTCTCAGAATCCAGCATGGCTCCTGATTCCCTGCCTCCGGCTCCTAGTAAGCCAGACAGATATTATAGGGTTCCTGACTCCCACAAGTTTCTTTTCAAAAATCCTACTGCTGACCCTGAAACAATTTCTCAGGGTCCCAAGGGTGTTAAGGCTTCTACTGCTAAAAATCCTACCCCTTCTGATAGAGACTCCAGGGCGTTGGATAGATGGGGTAAGAAAGTTTATATGTCTGCAACCCTGGCAATCAGGGCTTTAAACTGTCAATTTCATATGCTTAAATATCAACAGCATGTCATGGGCTTACTGAAACAGAAAATGATGTTGATTTCTGATTGTGTGGAAAATTAAGAGTTACAGGATTTATTGCATTCAGCTGAAAAAGTTGGAAAGTATACTTTGCAATGTGATTTTGATTCCTTAGAGGCCTCTTGTAGGGCCACCGTGACTGGATCTGTGATAAGAAGGCATGCTTGGCTCAAGGAGCAAAATCTGCCTGATCATGTTAAAGCTAAATTGTTGGATGCTCCTTTACAGCAGGACAGTCTGTTTGGTAATAAGGCAGAAGAAGTTTTGAAAAATATGGAAAACAAAGCTAAATCTATGCAAACTGTAAAAGATTTCTTGCAAGTGCAGCCACCCAGGTTCAGTAGGCACTGGCCTAATAAGAATTGGTCCTTTCCAGTACCCAGCAGAGCCGCTCAGGTCAAACCCAGACACTCCAAAGGCCCCAGGTTTCAGACACAAGGATCTTACAGGACAAAACAATGGGGTGCCTCCACCTCCAAATCAGGAAGTAGCAAAACACCACCCTATGGTAAACCGTCTCAATGACTTTCCTCTGCCATTTCCAAGCACTTATCTTTTGGCAGCCCCTTTGGGGGGAAAACTAGCACTTCATGCTCAAAATTGGCATCTAATTACCCAGGACAAGTGGGTCTTAAATATAGTATCCCAGGGATACAGATTACATTTCCACACATTGCCAATTCCAAACGGATGGCCAGATCTGCCTCAAAATCAGTGGGCAGAGGCCCAGAAACAAGTCATGTCCCTCATGGATATGGGGGCTATTCAGCCAGTACCAGAAAAGGACAAGGTTTTTTTATTCAAGACTTTTCCTGGTACCCAGAAAAGACAAATCATGGCGTCCAATTCTGGACTTATCCATTCTAAATACTTTCCTGGACATTCCAAAATTCAAGATGCTGACTCTACAACAGCTACTGCCTATGCTAGGCAAGAATGCCTGGTTGGTAAGTCTAGACTTAAAAGAGGCTTACCTGTATATCCCAATCAGGGAATCTTGCAGACGATACCTCCGCTTCAAAGCAGGCTATTTGCATTACCAGTTCTCTGCACTACCCTTTGGCTTATCTACTGCACCCAGGGTCTTCACAAAGTGCCTGGCACCAGTGATTGCATTTTGCAGACAAAGAAACATTCAAATTTATCCTTATCTGGACGATTGTCTAATTCAGGCAGAAGACAAGGACACTCTTCTACAACATCTGGCGTTTGTAAAAAGGCTTCTAACATGCCTAGGGTACACCATAAACGAAAATAAATCACAACTGGTACCCTCTCAAATAATTACATTCCTGGGTGCAAGCTTGAATACAACCGCCCAGATGGCTTACCTCACGCCAGACAAATTCAATTGATAACAAAATTCAAACAAGTGGCCACAAAAACCCAGCTATCTGCAAGACAAATTCTGCAGGCTTTGGGGTTCATGGCATCCTGCATTCTACTAATTCCATATGCAAGACTGCTTATGAGGAAACTTCAATGGTACCTAAAAAGCTTATGGAGTCAACATTGTCACAGCCTGGAAACTCATTCCTCTTATTCCTTGCCTGCAACAGGAGTTCCTTTGGTGGGCAGAGGCCTGTCACCAAAACAAGGGACTGTCATTCATTCTACCCCCTGTGACCCAAACCCTGACTACAGACGCATCAGACTATGCTTGGGGGGCCCATCTGGCTGGGAGATGCATTCAGGGTGAATGGAGCCTAAATCAAATGCACCTACATATCAACCAGAAAGAAATGCTAGCTGTACAGAATGCTCTGACAGCCTTCAAGGACTACCTTCATCCAGGACAACTACTGATAGACAGACAACACCACAGTTATGTGGTACATAAACAAGCAGGGGGGTGCCCACTTCTACCCCCTTTGCAGACTAGCCATGGCCTTGTGGAACACAGCCTTGACTTACCAAATACATCTACACATTCAATTCCTGTCAGGAAAGCAAAATACTCTGGCAGACGACATAAGCAGAAATCTTATGGACCCACATGAATGGAAACTGGATCCACAAATCTTCAGCATGTTGACACGAAAATAGGGGAGCCCAGACATAGATCTTTTTGCCTCTCCCCAAAACTATCAGTTAGACAAATTCTGTACAAGAATTCATCACAAAAAAGCTTGGAAAGTGGATGCTCTGTCCTTCAGCTGGAAAAAAACTATCAGTCTGTGCCTTTCCACCTCTGCCTCTGCTCTCCAAGGTTTTACTAAAAGACAGACAGGAAAAACCAAAATCATTCTGATTGCTCCAGACTGGCCTCGCCAACACTGGTACCCACTTCTAAGGAATATGTCACACCTTTCTCCGTGGTACTTGCCTCAGGCATCTCATCTATTGTCTTAGCAGAACTATCAAATTCTGCACACTCAGCTCCAAACTCTGAATCTTGCAGCATGGCTAATCAACTAATTTCACCAATCACATCTCTCAGTAAACCTGTGATGGATGTCATTTTTGGAGGCTAAAAGACCTAGTACTAGAAAATCTTATGCTGATAAATGGAAGAGATTCTGTACCTGGAACCAAGCACAAGGAATAAACACAGCAATACCCAATATTCCTCAGATTCTGCAATATTTAACTGAGATGCTTCACAAAGGCCTATCTTTTTCTTCTATAAAAATCCGTGCCTGTGCCATCTCGGCTCATTACAACACAGAGCCTCCTCTCTTTTCTCATTCCCTGCTAACGCAGTACCTCAGAGGAGCAAAAAATTTGAGACCTCCCAGGAGAGCACCGATCCCTGCATGGGACATCAATTTTGTGCTGGAAAAACTCACCCTACCTCCTTTTGAACCAGCTACTATTGCAGACATACAATTGCTTTCTTGGAAGACAGCCTTTCTTTTAGCAGTCACTTCAGCTAGAAGGATTTCAGAACTACAGGCTCTCATGGCAGTAGAGCCTTTCATTATCTTTTATCCAGACAGGGTGGCCCTCAGGATCAATCCTTCTTTTTATGCCTAAGGTGGTATCCAGTGTGGCTCTTAACCAGACCATTTATCTGCCTTCTTTTTTCCCGAATCCGCAGAACAAGGGGGAGCGGATTCTGCATTCATTGGATGTACACAGACAACTAAGATTCTACTTAAACAAAATCTCTAAGAAAGTCTGAGCAACTACTGGTGGCGTTTGCTGCAGGGGCAGAGGGGAAGGCTATCTCAAAGTAGACTATTTCAAAATGGATAAGCCATTGTATTCGTTTCTGCTACATGCACCATGGTAAACCTGTCCCCAAAGGGATCAGATCGTATTCCACCAGGGCTGCATCTACTTCTGCAGCTTTTCTCAGAAGGGTTCCTACCAGAGAAATTCTAGAAGCTGCCACTTGGAGCTCAGTTCATGCATTCACAAAACATTACCATTTACCTCTCTTTTCTAAATCCAGGGCAGGCTTTACCACTGCTGTCCTGCAGGGCCTTATAGCTGCTCCTAATGCTGTATAATTCCTTCCTCCCATCCATAGCTTTGGGATTCTACCCGCATGTAATGACTGCAACAGTGAAACACGAAGAACATAGTACAGTTGTGTACACTTACCATAAATGTAGATGTTCGAGTGTATTCACTGTTGCAGTCCGGGTTACCCACCCGCCAGCCCCCTTTCTTCTCTGTTGTTATACCTTTTTTTTCCTTCACTATGCTCAAAAGCCTTTTTGGTGTATTTGCTTTTAGTTGGAGGTAATTTTTTTTTATTTTTTTTGTGCTCTAAATTACATGCATATATATTTATATATTTTTTGCTGCCCATTTGGGGGGCACCTGACATCTGTGGCAAGAAAAACTGATTAAAATGGTGTTGGCTGCATGTTTTATACCCCTGACGACCTGATGTCATGGAAGAGGAGACAGCAACCGATGCAGGACCCAAGACTTTGTTATTCAGGCCGACTGAGGGCAACCTGCCAGCAGATTACCCAAATGTAATGACTGCAACAGTGAATACACTCGAACATCTACATTTATGGTAAGTGTACACAACTGTACTTTCTGGAGGGCTATGTGTTCCATGTGTTGTGGTGAACGTGTTGACCTTCTCCTCTTGACCAGCTATTCTGGTCTTGGCTGGAGAGTGCGTGGTTTCCAATTTGGATATATAAGTGCATCTCTCGCAAGTCTGAGTATTGGAAGGTAAGAGGAGAGGGTTGTCGATGTACATGAGGCACTAGCAACATTGCCTCAGGAAGTCCAAGTTTGCTAGGTTAATAGAAGAAGGCACAGGGAACTGACCTTTAGATATACCTGGAGGGGTGGGCATTGATAATAAGTGCTGGATCTGTTTCCTTGTAGAATGTTTAGTGCTGGTAGCACTTTTGTGTGCTACAATAATTGCTACAAGAAGTAAAGTGCTAGACTAATAAGCTAGTATAAGTGCTGGAGAGAAGAAAACTAGTAGATCTAAGGGAAAAACTGAAGAGCAGACTCTGGTACCGCTCAGCATCTTACAAACAGTCCTGGATACAGCAAGTCTTTTTCTGGGCTAGACTAGTTACAGGAAAGGCGGAAAACAAGCAGAAATGCAGGCTTTTAAACTGGAAAGTTGAAAGAAATGGATGTAACTGCCCAAAAGGTCAGTAAACCACAATATCTGGGCCAGAAACCACTCTTCTTGTGGTAGATAGGCTACCTAGTGCTTACCATTCCCACTGATAAGTTGAAAGGCTTCCCTACAACACAGAAAGGCTTGAGGGGGGCTCAGAAGCTTACAAGCAATTCTGGATACAGCAAATCTGTATCTGGACTAGACTAGTTACAGGAAAGGGGGGAGACAAGTGCAAATGAGGGCTTTTAAATCAGGAAGTTAAAAGAGATGGAAAAACTACCCAAGCGGCCAATAAGTACAATTTGTGGGCCAGAAACCACTCCTTATGTGGTATATAGGTTACCCAGTGCTTACTACTCCCACTGATAAGCTAGCAGGCTTCCCTCCAACACAGAAATGCTTTGGGGGGCTCAGGAGCTTACAAACAGTCCTGGATACAGCAAATCTGTATCTGGACTAGACTAGTCACAGGAAAGGGGGGAAACAAGTGCAAATGCTGGCTTTTAAATCAAAAAGTTGAGTGAAATGGAAAAACTCCCCAAATGGCCAATAACTACAATTTCTGGGCCAGAAGCCACTCGTTATGTGGTAGATATGTTACCTGGAGCTCACCACTCCCACTGATAAGCTAGCAAGCTTCCCTAAAATACAGACAGGCATGTTATTGTTATTCTTGACTGAAAGTATTTTAGGATTCTAATTTGCTTTATTTCCAAAGTAGACTGGTTGTTTTTGATATGGATGATATTTGTTTGCCAATTATTTGGATTATTTTTTTTACTGTTTGGGGTGGCAGGAGTGTGTTCCAGTACTTGGTTTATCTTAGCTATTCTACTAAGTTTCTGTTATTTATCTACTTTGCTAGCATTACAGCTATGTTTCTTTTAATGTGGAGAGCAACTGCTGGGTTGTCACCCTGTGCTAAACCTAAACTGTCTTTATCTACTGTCTCTGCATGTACTGAGCATGGCAAACATAGCAAAAGATACCAGGCTGGTTATTCTCGTCACTAATCTATGTCATTTAATTTCTTAAGTGTTAATTTTTTAAACACCTTTATTAAATTATCACTTGTGACATAAGCAAACTTTCAATTATATAAAAGTAATCAAACTGTGTTTGCAAATTCATATATACAGACATTATACATCACATATAGTGTTATATATCATTATAATTAAAACAGCATTACATAAATTGCCCAATTCCTGCCTTCTTTTAAACCTTGTGCCTCCTCCAAAACATTGCTCTGCGTGTATTGTTCCCACAATTTCCATGATGTTAAGTTGTCTATCTCGCCTTCATTCTTGCTGGTCTCGGCTCCGACTCGGCCATCTTCAAAAGCTCGAGAGCTGCTTACTGGCTCGAGGCCCCCCCCTATATCCCATGATGCCTGGCGCTAGATACCCAGATCTCGTTTGCCGCTTCTGCTACAAGGTTGCGTTTACTGGCTCAGGTTGTATTTTTTCAATTTATTGATATATATTTAGAACTTGTTGTATATTATTAGTTAAAATATTAGTGTTCATACATAGTTGTAGTATTGTAGGTATTTGTTAGTGTTTAATCCCCCCTTGAAAACTTGTTTTCTTCTTAGAGAGTTTTCCCCTCCCTCCCTCACTCCCATTTTCCTCTTTAAGGTAAGCCTTTTCAGTTAGAGGCTTATCCTTGTTTCCTTTTTTAAGGTAGTAAAAATTTTTTTCATCAGAAGTTGTGGTAGTTGGTAGGTCCTTTTAGCCTTTCTTATATTGTAAAGTGTGTGTATGCTGTTAGGGCGTGGTAACTTTGTGGACTGTGTGTGTTTTTTTCTAGTTACCTACTTCCCTTTGTACTCTTTGTAATTTGATTTTTCCTTTACAGGAATGTCTAAAGACACGGAAGTGTCTGGATTCAACATGTGTGACTCATGCTGTCAGAAAATGTCACTGACAGATGGTCACACTTCTTGTGTCTATTGCTTGGGCGCCCTACACCTGCAGGACTCTTGTTCAGTGTGTCACACCTTTAGTCCAAGAGTCCTGCAGGAGTGTAGGAATAAGCTTATCCTTAGGGGTTTGCTTAAACCTGAAGGATCACTGGCCAAGGCTCAGTCAGTGAAACCTTCCAAGCCATCGAAGCTGCTGGCTCCCAGTTCGGAGCTGTCGTCGGGTGTGGCGTCAGGTTCTTCGGCTCCAGTCGGAACCAAAGTTGAAGCAATCTCCCAATCAGCCCCGACTCTTCTGTCGGAGCCGTGAGGGAGTCGAAAACGCTCCAGATCGCCATCCTTAGAGTCGATACATTCGGCTCCGGGGTCGCCCTTGTTGCAATCGGAGAGAAGTCATCGATCCCACTCTTCTCGGTCATCTAGACTATCTGACCATGATTTGGAGAGAGTGGTGAGCAGGCTTTTAAAGTCCCAGGCCCTGGCTAAAATGCTATCCAGCCCCCCTCATCAGGGTTCGGCTCTACCTGTCTCTGCAGTAGTTCCTCCTTCGACTCATCCCTTGAGCTCGGAGCCGGAGCATGCTGAGGCTGGGATCGTGGGACCGTCGGCACCGATACCCCCCCCTTTCGGTTCTGTCGTCGGTTCTGATCTCTTCCATGGTGCCGTCCTTGGAGGGATCTGGGCACCGGGACTCCCTCGTCGGCTCCGAGGGGCGAGTGGCATCGGACCCTTGTCCGACCCCGTTCTCCCTCTCAGAGCTTCGGCGCAGGTGAGTTCGGCTCCTACATCGACTTCAGAGACATCTCTCTCAGTGCCAGGAAGGATTCCAGTCTCTTCGGAGCCGAAGCCTTCTCTGAAATCGGGAAGAGGTGCCTTCGAGGTCATAAGGAGTGTGCTGGCATCTGAGTCAGCCTCACGGTCAGCCTCATCGGCTCCTCCCCCCATGGTGCCTGCTCCTGCCTCTGCCCCTCCTCCAGACCCCAAGCATGGGGAAGAAGCGCTCCAGGGCACCCCATTGGGTGTATCTTTCTCTTCCGAGGCCTCCCCCATTCATTCAGAGGAGCCCCCTCGAAAGAGGAAATGCAAGAGGAAGCATGTTGACTCCCCTGAGTCTGTCACTTCAGATACCGACTTGGAGGAGTCGGAAGGGTCCTCGAGATCCCCCTCTGAGGACGTCTCTTTCTCAGACATCCTTGAGATTCTTAGGCAGAGGGGGAACTGGACTACCCTTAACTCTTCCGAGGATGAGTCAGTATTCCTGGATGCGTTTGGATCCCAACCCTCCACCTCCTGGGTGTCTCCGCCTTTTGATCCACTGATGTCTGTGGTGGCTCGAAAGGCGTGGTCATCTCCAGATACAATGGAACCAACTCCCCGCAGACCCACAAAATTTATTACTGCCCCACAAGACGAGCAATTCCTGACCAAGGGTGTTCCCGTTGATGCCATGGTGGTAGCAGCAGCCACAAAAAAGGAGTTGTCTGAAACTTCTTCGTCTGTCCATCCCCCTAATAAGGAATCTAGGACGATGGACAGATATGGAAAGCAGATGTTTTCCTCAGCGACCTTCTCCATGAGGTCGCTGAACTATTTGTGCCACTTCACCCGCCTTCAAAGGGATCTCCTTAAAGAGCTAGGAGATACCCTTCAAGATCCATCAGCTGCGGGTGCCCAGGCTAAGGTTGCCCCCCAGCTGGCGACTCTTAATTCGGTAGTAAACTCCTCCATGCGGCTCATCTCTTATGCAGCCGATGGCGCGAGTAGGGCCACAGGCACAGGCATGGCTTTGAGGAGGCACGCTTGGATGCGGTTATGCAACTTTGCGGAACCCTTCAGGGCATCTTTCACCATCACCCCCTTTGATGGTTCTGCCCTGTTTGGACCACAGGTGCAGGATACCCTTACCAGGTGTGAACAGGAAGGCAAGACTCTCTCTGCTGTGGGAGTCCGTTTTTCCACTCCTTCAAGACCGTATCCCAAGGGTCAGAAGAGTGGAAAAATGTGGTTCTGGAAACCCCAGGGAGCCGTGCCTGACACACGTGGAGAGTTCCCCTCCAGGGTCAGAGGAGGGAACAACAATAGATGCCGCCCTAGGGGCAGAGGAGGTCTGCAAAATCAGGGCCAAAGAGAATCTTTCTCTGACAAGCCCTTCCAGCATCCCTGAAGTGCTGCCCGGCTGTCCACCTTCGGAGGCAGTCAGGGGAAGATAATCGCTGTACCCAAAAGCCTGGCAAAATATAACACAAGACAAATGGGTACTGTATATCATATCCGAAGGCTACAAAATCCCCTTCCTTCACATTCCACACATTCCCAACAAATCCCTTCCAGATGTTCCACCCAATCTAAGGGATCAAGCAGTTCAAGAAATTTCAAAACTGCTAAGAAAAAGATCCATCCAGTCAGTCCCAGCAGACCAGCAAGGATCCGGAATTTACTCAAGGTTCTTTTTGGTACCAAAAAAGACAGGGGACTGGAGACCCATTCTGGATCCCAGAAGACTAAACAGGTCTGTTCAAAGAACGAAGTTCCAGATGGTCATGCTACAGTCCATTTTACCCTTTCTGGGTCAGGACAATTGGATGTGCTCCATAGATCTTCAGGACGCGTACTACCATATCAAAATGGACAGACGCTCCAGAAGATTCCTCCGCTTCCGGCTGGGAGCCAGTCATTATCAGTTCAGAGCTCTGCCCTTTGGTCTCACCACAGCCCCCAGGGTGTTCACCAAATGTTTAGCAGTAGTTACCGCTCACCTGAGACAGCAAGGATTCCAGGTGTTTCCATATTTAGACGACTGGCTCCTTACTGCAACCACCAGGCATCACCTGCTGCGAGCCAGAGACTGCACTATCCAAACTTGCTCCAAACTAGGCATCACAATAAATTTCGAAAAGTCTGCATTGTCGCCTTGTCAATCTATCACCTTTGTAGGTGCAAACTTAAATACAAAGGACATGTCAGTGAGACTTCCAGCAGACAGAGTGTTAGACATTCAACGACATGTGCAGGTCTTATTAGGATGCAAAAAAATTCAGGCCAGATTCATCCTAAGAACATTGGGTCTCATAGCAGCGGTTATCATACTAGTCCCCCTCGCACGTTTTCAAATGAGGATTCTTCAGTGGATGCTGTTCACACAATGGTCCTTCCAGCAACTCCCAATGTCTCACATGATAATGATCACACAGTCATGCAAAAACCAACTTGTTTGGTGGATGGTTTCCCCATCATTACACCAGGGCAGACCATATGTTCTTCCTCCTCCAGTAGTTATGGTGACCACGGATGCCTCCCTGATCGGGTGGGGGGGACATTTTCAGGGCAGAACAGTCCAAGGCACCTGACAGCCTCACGAGTACCATCTGCATATCAACGTCTTGGAGATGAGGGCTGTGCTTTTAGCATTGCAAGCTCTTCAGAACTCTCTTCCCACCGGGACCATTGCAATTCAAACAGACAATATGTCAGTAATATGGTACATCAACAAGCAGGGCGGAACCAAGTCCTACCCCTGATGTCGAGAAGCACTCAGACTTTGGCAGTGGGCGATCTCTTCTCAACGGTTTCTGATAGCATTGCACATCCCTTGGAAGTCCAACGTTATAGCAGACAAGCTGAGCAGAGCAATTCTCATGCTTCACGAGTGGTCTCTCAATCAGACTGTGGCGAACAAAATCTTCCGCAAATGGCGTCAGCCTTGCTGCGACCTTTTTGCCACCCCCTTCAACAGCAAGTGTGACAATTTCTTCTCTCTCCTCCCTCTTCCCGGACACTTCCCCAGAGACGCTCTAGTTCACGATTGGCCTCAGGGACTTCTTTATGCATTCCCTCCGTTTCCCCTGATTCCCAAACTAATACGAGGTATGAGGTAAACCAATACAGAAAGCTACCACATTGGGATGCAAGATGATCCTCATTGCCCCTTACTGGCCTCAACAAATTCCCAGGTTCCCGTTCCTGCATCATCACCTTCTGGAGCAGCCCTGGACCCACTTCCAGACCTCCTGATCCATCAATCGGGCAGGCTGCACCAATCTCTGCAATCTCTCCAGCTCACTGCTTGGTTGCTCCACTTCCAACCTTAGCCAGGCTTCCGAACATCTCCCACTCGGTGCGTGAAATCATCTTATCCTCGCATAAGTCTACCACTAGAAAAACTTATGCTAGTAAGTGGAAACGTTTTTCCTTATGGGCAGAGACCAGGAATATAGATCCCTTTTCAGCCCCTGTGCACCATATTTTAGAATTTCTAGCGGAACTTTTTCGAGCTGGATCCTCTTCTGCCACGATTAGAGTTCAGCTAGCTGCAATTTCAAACTTTCATATTGACCTAGCTGATACAAGCATCATGTCCCATAAGCTTTGTAAAGCCTTTCTTAAAGGGACCACTCTACGTAGGCCCCCAGTAAGAGATCCCCCGCCTCCATGGGATCTGAATTTGATTTTAGCTTCCCTGATACTGCCCTTCATTTGAAGCTGCAGCTTCTTGTTCTTTGAAGTTTCTTTCTTGGAAAATCCTTCTTCTGGTTGCAATTACGTTGGCTAGAAGAGTTTCTGAACTTCAGGCTCTTTGTGTTCGTCCTCCTTACCTAGTTTTTCACAATGATAGAGTTTCTCTTCGGACTAACCCTTCCTTTCTTCCAAAGGTTGCTTCTGATAATAATTTGAATCAGTCCATTGACCTACCATTGTTTTTTCCAAATGATTCCAACAAAGCGGAATACAAATTACATCAATTGGGTGTTCATAGACAATTATGCTTTTACTTGCATAGAACCAAGCAAATCAGAAAATCAGTCCAGTTGTTCCTGTCCTATGCTGAGGGTAAACAAGGTATACCGGTGTTGAAAGTAACCTTATCTAGGTGGTTGACATCTATTATAACATTTATATATCAGTTAAGGAATAAAGAGCTTCCTGCTAAACCAAAAGGTCACTCCACTAGAGCTTTAGCTACTTCAGTGGCCTTTCAGGCAAGATTGCCAATGGAAACTATTTGTGCGGCAGCTACATGGGTCAATCCTCATACCTTCATTTCACATTATAAGCTGGATGTGGCCTCCAGGAGCAGAGCTAATTTTGGTTCCACTGTTCTGAAGAGTCTGTTCCGATGAGCCACCCAGGATTGAGGTGCTAGGGACGCTATCCCAACCAGCAAGAAGGAAGGCGAGATAGACAACTTAACATTAAGAATTTATGTACCTGCCATAACGTTCCATGTTAGTTGTCTTCTTCTCGCCTTCTTTCTTGTGTCCCACCCTCCATCCCCCTATCCTAGTAGACCGAGAAGAGTTACTTATGTTTTTTTATCACTGTCTGAGTCTTCTCTGGCTATTACTTCTCACTATCAGTCTCTCCAGTAGGTTCATGCATCCTACTACAGTTTACTGTATTATTATTATTGTTATTATTATGTCTGTAGTCAGGTTTACCAAACGAGATCTGGGTATCTAGCGCCAGGCATCATGGGATATAGGGGGGGGGGCCTCGAGCCAGTAAGCAGCTCTCGAGCTTTTGAAGATGGCCGAGTCGGAGCTGAGGATCGGCTCCGAACCCAACCAGCAAGAAAGAAGGCGAGAAGAAAACTAACATGGAACGTTATGGTAGGTACATAACTTCTTATTTTTTTCTATGTAATTTACTCCTACCCTTTTCTAAGGATCTCACTTCCTGTTATTTTATCTCTGTTACAGTATTTGCTACTTCAAGTATATTTGGTTAAGGTTTAGATTTTTATTTCCATCTTCTAGTAATTGCTTTTTTGGCAGCCACCAGAATTAAACTTAACAAGGCATGTGAAGTTGTTCAATCTCGCCGTTTGTTCTTACACGTGGGTACAGAGCCGATCCATCGACTCCGAGTTGGCCGCTTTCCAAGCTCAAGATCTTTCAGTAGCTCGAGGCACAGCACCTATCCCATGATGCTCTCTGGCTAACCCTCAGATCTAGTTTGCTGAATCCAGCAACAAAGGAACAGCCTAACATACCCTAAATGTCAATCTGCTTTATTACCATCGCAGCATATCTCATTTATCGGAGCAGACCTAGACACCACCACCACCCTGGTCAAATTACCTCTAGAAAGAGTCATCTCCCTAAGAAATCAGGTGTTATGCTTGTTACAAGAAAAGAAAGTACCTGCTTCTTAGATGTTAAAACTCTTAGGCACAATGGCAGCTTCCCTCATAGCAGTACCTCTGGGCCAGATGCACATGCGGATACTCCAGTGGTTGCTTTTCACCCAGTGGTCCTACCAACAGCTTCCGATGTCATTCAAGATTTTATTGACAGATGCTTGCAAAAGAGACCTTCTCTGGTGGTTGAACAGCCACCAGGTGACAGTAGGTCGACCGTTTGTATTACCTCCTCCAGTAGCCACTGTGACCACAGACGCTTCCCTGATAGGGTGGGTGGGGGTGTTTTTCAGGGAAAGACTGCCCAAGGCACCTGGTCAGAGATAGACTGTCATTTGCACATTAGTGCCCTGGAGTTGAGAGCAGTGCTTTTAGCATTGCAGCACTTTCACGACTACCTCAGGGGACGATTGTGATTCAGACAGACAACATGTCGGTAGTCTGGTACATCAACAAACAGGGGGGAACCAAATCTTACCCCTTATGCCAAGAAGCTTTGAGGATTTGGAAGTGGGCTGTGTCTACTGGGCACTTTCTATTAGCAATGCACATCCCGGGTAAATCCAACGTGTTAGCGGACAAACTGAGCAGAGCAATTCTGTTACCCCATGAGTGGTCCACTCAAACAAAATGTGGCGGAAAGGATATTCCGCAGATGGGGGCCAGCCTTGCTGCGACCTTTTTGCATCTTCAATGAATGCCAAATGCAGAAGGTGCTTTGCCCTCAACCCTCCACCGGGGGACAGTCCCAGGGATTCACTTGTGCACGATTGGCCTTCGGATCTCCTGTATGCCTTTCCTCCAAACCCCACTGATTCCCAGATTCTTGGTGAAAGCAAAGGGCTCAGGAAGGACAGTTATTCTGATAGCCCCCTTTTGGCCTCGGCAGATATGGTTCCCCTTTCTTCACCAATATCAACTGGAAGAACCTTGATCTCTGGACCCAGTGCCAGACCTTCTGACGCATTCGTCAGGAGTTCTTCAGCCTTCTCTTCAGTCCCTCAAACTGACAGCTTGGCTGCTCCACTTCCCAACCTCGCCAGGTCATATAATCTTTCTTCCGAAGTTCAACATATTCTAGTTTCCTCTCATAAGGTCTCTACTAGGAAACTATACAGTAGTAAATGGAAACGTTTTGTGTACTGGGCCTCTCAACGCGATATTGATCCCTATGTTGCCCCTCTTGATATGGTTCTGGAATTTCTCACAACGATTTTTCAGGAAGGTGCTGCAGCGGCCACTGTTGGAGTTCAATTGGCCGCTATATCTAATTTTCACTTGGGGATTGAAGGATCTAATCTTATGTCACACAGATTATGTAAAGCCTTTTTGAAAGGGACTCATCACCTAAGGCCACCCATCAGACAACCAGTTGCACCATGGAACTAAATTTAATATTATCTCAGTTGATGCTTCCCCACCTTTGAGCCTGTATCTCTTGCCCCTTGAAATTCATATCATGGAAAACATTATTTTTGGTGGCTATCACTTCAGCTCGTAGAGTTTCTGAACTTCAAGCTCTTTCTATTAGGCCCCCTTACTTGGTATTTTTTCCTGATAGAGTATCTCTCAGGACAAATCCCTCTTTTCTTCCGAAGGTCTGCTCCGAAACTAATCTGGATCAGTCTGTTGAGTTGCCCACTTTTTTCAGACATCATTCTAACAAAATGGAGTATATGCTGCATAAATGTGATATCCACAGACAGTTGAGATTTTACTTGGACTGAATGAAGGATTTTAGAAAATCTGAACAACTTTTTGTCTCATACACTGATAACAAAAAAGGGCTATCTGTGTCTAAAGTTACCTTGTCTAAATGGTTATCAGATTGCATAAAGTTTGTATACTCCTCAACTAATCAGACCTTAGAATACAAGGTGAAAGCTCATTCCACTAGGGCGGTATCCACATCTCTAGCTCACACAGCTCGTTTGCCTTTGGACACCATTTGTGCAGCAGCCACTTGGTCAAAACCACATACGTTTATCACTCATTACAAAGTGGACAGGGCCTCCAGAGACAGAGCTTCCTTTGGTTCCACTGTTCTCAGGAATGTACTCCCGTGAGGCGCCCAGGGTTTGGGTGCTTGGGATGCTACCCACGTGTAAGAACAAATGGTGAGATTGAACAACTTCACATAAAGAAGTTATGTTCTTACCATAATGTTCCATGTGAGTTGTTCATCTCGCCTTTGTTCTTACATTTCCCACCCTCCATCCCCCTCCAGGTTCTTGAAGACTGGTGACGACTGGAGGTCTGGTTTGGTTTGTCTACTGTCCTTTTCTTCTACCAGACTTTATTCCTGTGGTTAACTGTACATATATGTTTTGTTGAGCAGGCATCGGCTTCTGAGGGTGTTTTCAGACCTTCACAGCTTACTATCAAGTCCACTTCAGCAGTCAAGACAAAGTCTAAAACACCATTAAAGACAAAGAAACAAGTGCAGCATTCTCCTGGACAGTCATCCATGCCAAAGAAACAGATGCTTAAAATGGCCGAAGACCTAATTACTTTGATCATGGGTTCCCATCCCCCTCCTGATAAAAGGCCTATGCAGGACACTGACTATGACTCCTCTGACCAGGTTTCTATTTCCTCTGATTCCTCTTCAGAACAGGGATATTCTCTTCCTCCCTATGAGGACTGTGATGCTGAAGAATCTATCCCTTCAGCCTCTCCTCCTGAGGATTACTCTTTTGGGGAAACCCTGCGCACCATGAGGGAGCATTTCCATTGGGAGAGAGCTAGGATTATTCAGAATCGAAGAAAAGGCTCAGAGACTTTCTTTTACTGTCTCAGCACAGGCCCCTTGCTATTCCCCCTGTACTAGATATTGTTAACGATGTTTTTTCTGAATCCAGTTTGTCTCCTGATTCATTACCCCCTGCACCAGTCAAGCCAGACAGATACTACAGGGTCCCAGACTCTCATAAATTTCTTTATAAAAACCCTGCTGCTGACCCAGAAACAATTTCTCAGGGCCCCAAAGGGGTCAAGGCCTCCACTGCAAAAAACCCTGTTCCCTCTGATCGGGATTCTAGACCACTGAATAGATGGGGAAAAAAAGTTTACACTTCTGCTACTTTAGCTGTAAGGGCTTTAAACTGCCAGTTTCACATGCTTAAATATCAACAATACCTAATGTATTTGCTAAAACAGAAAATGCTTACAAGCTCAGAATGTCCTGACAATAAGGAAATGCAGGATTTATTGCATGCAGCTGAACAAGTGGGAAAGCATACTCTGCAGTGTGGTTTTGATTCATTAGAGGCTTCTTGCAGAGCCGCAGTTACAGGCTCTGTCATTCGAAGGCATGCTTGGTTAAAAGAACAGAGTTTACCTGATCATGTTAAAGCAAAATTATTGGATGCACCATTACAGCATGATACTTTGTTTGGTGTTAAGGCAGAAGAGGTGTTAAAGAAAATAGAGGATAAAGCAAAATCAGTGCAGACAGTAAAGGATTTCTTACAGGTTCAGCCACCTAGATTTAGCAGGAACTGGCCTTCAAAGAATTGGTCCTTTCCAGTGTCAGACAGGCCACAAAGAGGCCGATACAAACACCCAAGAGGCAGATCTCGGCCACAAGGCTCTTACAGACCTAAACAATGGGGTGCTTCAGCCCCCAAAGGCGGAGAAGACAAATCACAACCTTATAGGAAACAGTCCCAATGACTTCCCTCTACAAAAGCCAAGCACTTACCTTTTGACAGCACCCTAGCACTTTTCTCACAAAATTGGCACATGATCACCCAGGACAAATGGGTACTGAATATTGTTTCACAGGGTTACAGGTTCCACTTTCACACCCTACCAAGGTCAAAAGGTATGCCAGACCTGCCACAAAACCAATGGGCAGAGGCACAAAAACAAATTTCTGCTCTCATGGACATGAGAGCTATTCAAAAAGTACCACAACAAGGATTTTACTCAAGAGTTTTCTTGGTACCCAGAAAGGACAAAGCCTGGAGACCAATACTGGACCTGTCAATTCTAAATACTTTCCTGGATGTTCCAAAATTCAAAATGTTGACACTGCAGCAACTTCTACCCATGCTGGGCAAGAAGGCTTGGCTAGTTACTTTGGACCTCAGAGGCATACCTGCATGTCCCAATCAGACAATCTTGCAGAAGATACCTCAGATTCATAGCTGGCTCAATGCATTACCAATTCTCTGCATTGCCCTTTGGCTTATCTACTGTGCCCAGGGTCTTCACAAAATTCCTGCCACCAGTAATTACATTTTGCAGACAAAAAGGAATTCAAATATATCCCTACTTGGACGACTGCCTTATTCAAGCAGATAGCAAGGACATTCTACTAAAGCATCTGGCGTTTGTAAAATAATGACTAATTAGCCTAGGGTATACAGTAAACGAAAAGAAATCAAAACTAGTGCCCTCTCAAGAGATAATATTCCTGGGTGCAAGCTTAAATACAACTGCCCAGATGGCTTATCTCATGCCAGACAAGCAAAGGCAACTGACTCATTACTTTCAAATAATGGCAACAAAGACCCAGATACCTGCAAGAAAAATTCTGCAGGCTTTGGGCTTCATGGCATCTTTCATTCTACTAATTCCATATGCAAGACTGCATATGAGGAAGCTACAATGGTACCTAAAAAGTGTTTGGACTCAGCATTGCCACAGCCTGGAAACAATAATAACTCTTATTCCCTGCCTGCAACAGGAGTTTCGATGGTGGGCACTGGCCTGTCACCACAACAAGGGACAGCCTTTCACTTTACCCACAGCCAGGCAGACACTAACAACAGATGCATCAGATTATGCCTGGGGGGCACACATGGCAGGAAAATGTATTCAGGGCACGTGGCCCACGGACCAAATGCATCTTCACATCAATCAAAAAGAGATGCTAGCTGTACAGAATGCCCTGACAGCTTTCAAGGATCTACTACATCCAGGACAACTACTACTAAAGACAGACAATACTACAGTTATGTGGTACATAAACAAGCAAGGGGGCACACATTCCTACCCCCTCTGCAGGCAAGCCATGACTTTGTGGAACACAGCACTGACCTATCAAGTACATCTGCAGGCACAATTCCTGCCAGGAAAGAAAAATACTCTGGCAGAAGAACTAAGTAGAAACCTCATGGACCCTCACGAGTGGAAACTAAATCCACAGGTCATTAGCATGATAACAGGGAAATGGGGATGTCCAGACATAGATCTCTTTGCCTCCCCTCACAACTACCAACTACAGAGATTCTGCACAAGGACTTATCACTCACAAGCATGGAAAGTGGATGCTCTATCTTTCAGCTGGAAAACCCTAACAGTTTATGCCTTTCCACCACTGCCTCGCCTTTCCAAGGTGCTCCTAAAAGTCAGACAAGAGAAGCCAAAAATGATTCTGATTGCCCCAGACTGGCCATGCCAGCACTGGTACCAATCCTAACGAGCTTGTCTCAAGGCCCAGCCTGGACTTTAACTCTAATTCCTCATCTTCTGACTCAACAAAACAGTCAGATCCTGCACAGCCAACTCAGAACCTTAAATCTGGCTGCATGGCGGATAATATAGCCACTCAGAACACACCTCTCTCTAAAGCTGTTATGGATGTCATTTTGGAAGCCAGGAGGCCCAGCACCAAGAAATCTTATGCAGAAAAATGGAAGCGGTTCTGTGCTTGGAACCAGACACAAGGACTTGAACCACTTGTTCCAAATATTCCTCAGATTTTACAATACCTAACTGAGATGCTGGACAAAGGCCTATCCTCCTCATCAATTGAGATCCATGCCTCTGCCATTTCAGCTCATTACAATACAGAACCTCCTATTTTCTCTCATCCTCTGCTAAAACAGTACCTCAGAGGGGCAAAAAACATAAGACCCCCAAGGAGAGCACCGATACCTACATGGGACCTCAACTTTGTCTTAGAAAAGCTCACACTACCTCCTTTTGAGCCAGCCAATACAGCTGACATAAAATTCTTATCATGGAAAACTGCTCTGCTCCTAGCAATAACTTCAGCAAGAAGAGTCTCAGAGTTACAGGCATTAATGGCAGTGGAACCTTTTATCATTTTTCATCCGGACAGGGTTTCTCTAAGGACAAACCCAACATTTATGCCAAAGGTAGAATCCAGTGTGGCTCTTAACCAAACCATTCATTTGCCAACATTTTATCCAAATCCCCAGAATAAAGGGGAGAGACTTCTGCACTCTTTGGACATACACAGGCAGCTACGCTTCTACTTGGGCAAAACAAAAGCTTTCAGAAAAACTGAGCAACTGTTTGTAGCATATGCTGCAGGATCACAAGGAAAGGCTATCTCAAAACAGACTATTTCAAAATGGATAGGACACTGTATTGGTTTCTGCTATGCACAGCATGGCAAGTCAGTGCCTAAGAATATTAGGCCACATTCTACCATGGCAGCAGCCTTTCTCAGAGGAGTACCAACCAAGGAAATTTTGGAGGCTGCAACTTGGAGTTCAGTGCACACTTTTACCAAGCATTATCACTTACCTCTTTACTCTAAATCCAGAGCAGGCTTTGCCACTGCAGTTCTGCAGGGCCTCATAGCCACTCCTAATCCTGTTTAGACCCAGCCGTCCTACCTCAGCTTTGGGATTCAACCCAAGTGTAATGACTGCAACAGTGAAACACGATGAACATAGTACAGTTGTGTACCTACCATAAATGTAGATGTTCGAGTGTATTCACTGTTGCAGTCCAGGTTACCCACCCTCCATTCCCCTTTCTTTGCTGGGACTTATCTATACTTCTCTATCCTATACAACTATGTGGTGTATTTGCTTGTAGATGAAGAAATTGTGTTTATTTTACTGTATGTTTTTATAAGCAATATGTATTGCCTACCTTCTTGGGGGCACCTGACATCTGGGGTAAGAAAAACTGAAGAAAATGGCGTTGGCTGCATCTTATATACCCCTGGCGCACTGACGTCATGGAAGAGGCGACAGCAACCGACACCGGACCAGGACTTTGGAATTCAGGCCGACTGAGGGTAGCCTGCCAGCAGGATAACCCAAGTGTAATGACTGCAACAGTGAATACACTTGAACATCTACATTTATGGTAGGTACACAACTGTACTTTCTAGCCCCAGAAAATCTGTTGACAGATTTTGTACTCGTGAAGTAATTCCTACACATGATGATACACATACTGGCTCTTATGTTTCAGATGATGACTTTGTCTAGGCCTTATATTTTAATGTCTACTCAATTCTCAATAAAGCTAGTATTTTGTCTGATCTAGTGAGTTCTAATGATTTAGTTTTCATTACAGAAACTTTACTAGATGCTAATTGTGGCTGTATTCTTTCAGCATTAATTCCCCCTTGTTATTTGTTTTTTCAGCACAATAGGCCTGACAGAATTGGAGGTGGTACGGCCATTATCCATCATACAGCCATTCCCTTTAACCACATTAAGGCTGGGTGAACTAACACTTTTGACTTGGTTCTTGAATTGGGCCCCTCTTTTTGTTGTATTACAATCTGTTGTCCTCCTGGTAACAGTAGACTGTTTCTATAGGATTTTACAAATTTCCTTCTCACTCTCATGTTTTAAATCACCCACGCTGGTTAACATGTGTGATTTTAATATCCGATTGGATGATGTCTCTGTAGCTTTTGTGTGTTGTATTATGAATGGTTTTGGTTTTAAACAAGAAATTAACTCTCCTACATATTTGCGTGATTGTATCTTGGATCATGTTTTGCAGCTTGTTGTTTTTATTACTAACATATAACAAGCACTCCTGTCACCTGATTAGATTATTCAGCTATGAAGTTTTCTCATAACTTTTTATTCACCATTTCCCTGAAATTTGTTCCATTTCCCCACAGAGTTTTACTTCTGTTCTATCACTTTTTATTAACGCCTGTCATTCTGGATGACCTTATTTTTATGTGTAACACACTGTTAAGACAATCCCTAGAATTTGGTTGCTTTGCACGGGTCCACTTTGCCAGTCTAGTTCCTCAAGGGCCATGGTTTGCTTTATCTTTACAGTCTCTAAGGTGGACTAGCCATAAACTGGAATACAGTGGTGGCACACTGGTATCCTAGAAAGATAGTCTTGCCATAGATGATACTTTTTCCATATATCACTGATATCTGCTGTTAAAAAAAATCTGCATATCTTTCCAGACATATTGCTGAAGCTGCCAAACATCTTGCTACTTTATTTTCAGTGGTTGATCACCTTTCCACCCTGTAGTATCTTGATACCCTGCAGTCCCTCTCCTGTGAGGAATGTGACCTGGCTGTATGCTATTTTTCTGCCAAAATTGCTTGTATCAGGTCTTCTTTATCTATACTAAGCCTTGCACATTTTGCAGTTGGTAACTGGGAGGATTTCTCTTCTTCTGTTTGAGAAGAGTTCTCCATTCTTGATATTGATGACCTGTATGCTTGCATCTTCAATATGTGTAATACCACTTGTTCTTTGGATTCCTGTCCTTCTAGGTTTGTGGAAGCATCCCTAGTTGATGTTGACCATTAAGAAATGGGATTTGTAAGATGAGGTGTGGGGTATTTCCCTTTTCCTTAAAGGAGGCCTTTATTATTACAGTCCTTAAAAAAGGCTGGCTTGGATCCTAATGATCTTGAGAATTACCATCCCATCTGGACTCTTCCCTTTCTTGGCAAGATTCTTGAGGAAGTGATTTGTCATCAGTTGGAGACTTACATGAGCAGTCAGGCCATCTTCGGCTCTTTCCAGTCAAGATTTACAGACTCCGTAGAGTTCTCAATGATCTCAAGTTCCAGGAGATAAGTGTACTTACTTAATCCTGTTCCTTCTTGATCTCTCATGGGCATTTGATCTAGTGGATCATTCCATTCTCCTAGACCAACTGGAGAGCAACTGTGGTATTTCTGGATCAATCCTCAACTGGTTTGCTTCCTAATCAGGTCATACCCAGAGGGTGGTTTCTGGGATTAATTTTTGGTCTTCCTCCCATCGTTTGATTTGTGGAAACCCAGGGCTCCATTCTTGGTCCTTTATCATTTACCATTTATTGGTTGCCACTAGGTGGCATTATTCGTTTGAGAGGATTGCAATATCATTGCTATGTTGAGGACACACAGGTCTGCCTCTCGTTCCCTCAAGATTCGGTGTTGGCCTTTACTTTCCTTTCATGTGATATCGAACATGTCTATGACTAGATTGTCAGGAACAAGTTTTAAATCAACACCAGCAGACAGCAGATAAAAATATTTGTTGGGAGTGCTGTGTTCAGCTAGTTTACATGTGTATTATATACTATAGAGAATAAACCAAACTTGGATTCCAGCTCTGCAGTATAAAGATACACTGCACAAAAGAGGATTACTGCTAAATAAGAGGTAGTTGGCACACTTAATGCAGTCATTATCATTTATGTTAATCATTATTTTGTTTATACCAGTATTATATTAGGGAGGGGTATTACAGCTTAGTAAATTAAAGTAACAGCATGTTACTTTACAGTAAATAATTTTATTTCTGGAGAGTAAAAGTAACTTATCATGTAAACCACAGCCAGTAAGGGCTAGCCCACAGGTGTGTTAAACTGTAAGTTTGTGCGTTATTTGTTACAATGGTCAGATTCATTAATGCCTACACTGTGTACATGATCTGTATTCAAGAACATCCCTACCACAATGTTAAGTTGTCAATCTCGCCTTCATTCTTGCTGGATGGGTTCGGAGCCGATCCTCGGCTCCGACTCGGCACTTGCTAAGCTCGAGAGCTAATTTTACCAGCTCGAGGCAACCCTATATCCCATGATGCAAGGCGGAGACTACCCAGATCTCGTTTGCCGCTTCGCTTACGAGGTGCCTCTTTTACCAGCTCTAGGTAAGTTTTTCTTCATATTAAGACTTTTAGTCTCACCCCTTTTAAATTTCATAACCTTAGTTGTTTTGTGAACCTTAACGTTTATTTTAACCCTATTCCCGTTAGTGTTCCCTTTTTTTTTTTTTTTTTTTTCGGGTTATTTATCCCCTTCCCTAGGTTGGGCCTTAGGCCTTCCCCTTTCCTAATTTTTCCTGTCAGGGATTTTGTGTGTGTTAGAGTGTGTTGTATCCCTGTTTAGTTTAGATTATTGGATTGGGTGTTATTTGTGTGTGTGTGTGTCTGTGGTTTTCTTTGTCACTTGTGTTTCCTCGACACAGCTATGTCGAAGGACACAAAGGTCTCAGGCTTCAAGAAGTGTGACTCGTGCTGTCAGAAGATGTCTCTGACAGACGGTCACACTTCTTGTGTTTACTGCCTGGGACCTCTGCACCTGCAGGACTCTTGTGCTATCTGTCATGCCTTCAGCCCAAGAGTCCTGCAGGAGCGCAGAAATAAATTAATATTGAGGGGCTTATTAAAGCCTGAGAGCTCCCCGACTAAGTCGGCTCCGGGGAAGCCCTTGAAACCTGTCAAGCCTTCGGCTGCAAGTCCCAAGCCGTCGGCTATGGGTTCTGCTTCTTCAGTGTCGAGATCGGCTCCGGCCGGAGCCGATCCTTACATTTTAAAAGTCACAGTATCGGCTCCATCCAGCGCCGATACTGCCAGATCTGGACACTCAGTGTCGGCTCCGGCTGGAGCCGACGTATCCTCGGCTCCTTCGGCTCCAGCTATCTTTAAAAAGAGATCTCGATCCCCCTCATTGGAATCGATACGTTCGGCTCCGAGATCACCCCTGCTCTCGGAGCGGAGCCATCGGAGCTGTTCTTCTCGGTCGTCCAGGCTGTCTGATCACGACCTCAAGAGAGTGGTGAGTAGACTATTAAAGTCTCAGGCATTGGCCCAAATGCTCCATAGCCCGTCTCAACAGACGGTAGCTATTTCACATCCACCTAACATTCCTCCTTCGACTCTCTTACAGAGCTCGGAGCCGGAGCTCCTCGGAGCCGTGACTGTTGTAGCTTCGGAGCCGATACCACCCCTTTCGGCTCCGTCGTCGTCCTCTCCGATTTCCTCCTTGAGGCCTTCATTGGAGGGATCCGGGCATCTGGTCTCTCTCGTCGGCTCCGAGGGGGCGAGTGGCATCGGACCCTTGTCCGACCCCGTTCTCCCTCTCGGGGCTTCGGCGTTGGTGAGCTCAGCCCCGACATTTGCCTCTGAGCCTTCCCTCTCGGTGAGGCCTGGAGTTCCTATCTCTTCGGAGCGGGAACCTTCTGGTCTCTCTGATGGGGGAGCCTTCGAGGTGATGAGCGTACTAGCCCCTGGGCGTAGTCAACGGTCAGTTCCATCAGCTCCTCCCACTACAGTGCCTGCTGACGTCTCTTCCCACTCTCTTGCTCCTGGACCCAGAGATCCAACGCCTCAGGTTTCCCCATTGGGAATATCTTCCTCTTCCGAGGCTTCTCCTGATCCGTCAGGTGAACCTCCGCGTAAGAGGACATGTAAGAGGAAACATCTAGACTCCCCCGAGTCTATTACATCTGATACTGACTTGGATGAGTCGGAGGGATCCCCAAGGTCCTCCTCTGAGGATGTCTCTTTCTCAGACATCCTTGAACTCCTTAAGCAGAGGGGGAACTGGCCCTCCCTTAATCCTTCCGAGGACGAGTCAGTATACCTGGAGGCGTTCGGCTCTCGACCCTCCACCTCCTGGGTGTCTCCGCCTTTCGACCCTCTTATGGACGTGGTGGCTCGGAAGGCGTGGATGGCCCCGGATTCGGTGGAACCTATTCCTAGGAGGCCTTCTAAATTCATTACGGCCCCACCTGATAGGCAATATTTGACAAAAGGTGTTCCGGTTGATGCCATGGTGGTGGCTGCAGCCACCAAGAAGGAACTAGCTGATCCTTCAGTACCTGTCCATCCTCCTAACAAGGATTCTAGGACTATGGACAGGTACGGCAAGCGGATTTTTTCTTCAGCGACCTTTGCCATGCGTTCGCTGAACTACTTGTGTCACTTCACCCGCCTTCAAAGAGATGTTCTTAAACAGTTGGGAGAAGTTTTACAGGATCCATCAGCTGCTGGGTCTCAGGATAAGATTAGCTCACAGCTAGGAATCCTAAACTCCATTGTTAACTCCTCCATGCGGCTCATTTCTTATGCAGCCGATGGAGCGAGTAGGGCCGCAGGCACAGGAGTGACTTTAAGGCGTCAGTCTTGGATGCGGCTTTGTAATTTTGCAGACCCCTTCAAGGCGTCCTTCACAAACTCCCCTTTTGATGGTTCGACCTTGTTCGGACCTCAAGTGAAAGACACTTTGACTAGATGCGAACAAGATGGCAAGACTCTTTCTGCCGTAGGAGTCCGTTTCTCCACCCCTTCAAGACCTTACCCAAAAGGTCAGAAGGGAGGGAAAATGTGGTTCCGCAAATCTCAAGGAGTCACGCCTGACGCACGAGGTCAGTTTACCCCCAGAGGCAGAGGGGGTAACAACAACAGATGCCGCCCTAGGGGCAGAGGGGTCCGCAGAATCAGGGTAGCAGAGAGCCTCTTTCTGACAAACCCTTCCAGCATCCCTGAGATGTTGCCCGATTGTCCACCTTTGGAGGCAGTCGGGGGAAGATTATCGCTGTACCCAATAGCCTGGCTTTCCCTTTCTCAAGACAAATGGGTACAGTCGATTATATCCGAGGGTTACAAAATTCCCTTTATTCAAACCCCAATTCAGCAAAAGGGAACCCTTCCAGACGTTCCACCCGGTCTAAGGGAACTAGCAGTACCAGAGATATCAAAACTGCTAGCAAAAAGAGCCATCCAGCCAGTCCCAGCAGACCAAATAGGATCCGGAATCTACTCAAGGTTCTTTTTAGTACCAAAAAAGACAGGGGACTGGAAACCAATATTAGATCTAAGTAAACTAAACAAGTTTGTAAAGAAAACAAGATTCCGGATGGTCATGCTTCAGTCCATTCTACTCTTTCTGGGCAAGGACAATTGGATGTGCTCGGTAGATCTTCAGGATGCGTACTATCACATAAAAATTCACAGGCGCTCCAGAAGATTTCTCCACTTTCGGCTGGGGACCAGTCACTTCCAATTCAGGGCCCTGCCCTTTGGACTCACTACAGCCCCCAGAGTGTTCACCAAATGTATGGCAGCGGTTACGGCTCACCTGAGACGTCAAGGATTCCAGGTGTTTCCATATCTAGACGACTGGCTCCTCACTGCCACCACCAGGCATCAACTTCTCCAACCAGAGATTACACCATTCACATTTGCAGAGGGCTAGGGATTTCTATAAATTTCGAAAAATCTGCCTTGTCGCCTTGTCAGTCTATTACTTTTATAGGCGCAAAATTGGACACCATACAACTTTTAGCAAAGTTAACAGACCAAAGGATCTTGGACATTCAAATTCACGTCCAGGTGATTCTTCTCAGCAACAAAATTCAGGCCAGATTTGCTCTGAAAGTATTGGGTCTTATGGCAGCCGCCATAACACTTCTTCCCTTTGCCCGCTTTTACATGCGTCTTCTACAATGGATGCTACTCGCCCAATGGTCCTTTCAACAACTTCCCATGTGTCACAGGATCACAATAACTCCAACTTGCAAAAGGCATCTGACCTGGTGGATATCGTCCCCTCAAGTCCATCAGGGCAGACCCTTTGTTCCTCCTGCCCCGGTCGCCATGGTTACATCGGACGCCTCCCTGATCGGGTGGGGGAGGCATTATCAGGTCAGGATGGTCCATGGCACTTGGCAACCTTTCGAATATCATCTGCACATAAATGTCCTAGAGATGAGAGCAGTGCTTTTAACGTTGCAAGCCCTCAACGACTCTCTTCCCCTGGGAACTATTGCAGTCCAAATGGACAATATGTCCGTAGTGTGGTATATCAACAAACAGGGCGGAACCAAGTCCTATCCACTGTGTCGAGAGGCTCTCAGACTTTGGCAGTGGGCAATCTCTTCTCAGCGATTTCTGATAGCAACGCATATCCCCGGGAAATCCAACATCATAGCGGACAGGTTGAGCAGAGCTATTCTCATGCCTCACAAGTGGTCTCTCAAACAATCAGTGACGGAAGAGATTTTTCAGGAGTGGGGCCTTCCTTGCTGCGACCTTTTTGCTACATCTCAAAACAGCAAATGCCCAGACTTCTTCTCTCTCTTCCCCCTTCCAGGCCATCCCCCCAGAGACGCTCTAACCCAAGATTGGCCCCAGGGACTTCTTTATGCCTTTCCCCCTTTCCTCTGATACCTCAAGTAATTCAGAAAGCAACCGCCTTGAGAGCCAAGTTGATTCTCATTGCCCCTTATTGGCCTCGACAGATATGGTTTCCGTTCCTACATCGTTATCTCTTGGTACAGCCATGGCATCTGGACCCGGTTCCAGATCTTCTGACCCACCAGTCGGGCAGCTGCACCAATCCATACCTTCTCTCAACCTCACTGCTTGGTTGCTCCACTTCCATCCTTAGCCAGGCTTCCTATGATTTCTAATCCCGTCCGGGATATCATAGTAGCTTCCCTTAAATCTTCTACCAGAAGGATTTACACTAGTAAATGGCAACGTTTCTCCTTCTGGGCAAAAGCTAGGAATATAGACCCCTATACTGCTCCGATTCATTCGGTCTTGGACTTCCTAGCTGAGATTTTTCATTCAGGATCCTCTTCCTCCACAGTAAAAGTTCAGCTGGCAGCCATTTCGAATTTTCATATAGGCTTTTTGGACCACAACATTATGTCACATAAACTTTGCAAGGCATTCCTTTGAGGTATCTCTTTACTTAAACCTCCGATTAGAGACCCCCCACCACAGTGGGATCTAAATTTAATTTTAACATCCTTGATTCTCCCCCCTTTCGAACCTGCGGCTGCCTGTTCATTGAAATTTCTGTCTTGGAAGACACTCTTTCTAGTCGCCATTACTTCTGCCAGGAGAGTATCTGAGCTTCATGCTCTCTGCATTCGTCCTCCCTACTTAATCTTCCACAAAGACAGGGTATCTCTAAGGACTAACATGAGAGCTCATGAAAAATTGAAAAAGGAGATCTTGCATCTACAGGATGAGGTGGTGGGGGAGTCCTGTTATAGGATGCAAACTTTAAAAGTAAATGAGAAAATATGTAAACTAGAGGGAGGCATTATTCAGAGGAAGCGGAACAAGCTTATACGTGATTTAAGGGATTATGAGACTGGTATACTGTTTTCATGGCAACGAGAACCTGTGCGTAGCAGGTCAAAGGTTAGAAAAGCAAGTCAAAGACAACGCGTTTTTTCAGTGTCTTCAGCGTCTTCATCGGAAAGGAGCACTGCGAAAAATGTAACTTTTGCCAGCACTTCTATGACTACTAATGTAGGTGAAGTGCTTGATGGTGCTTCGGTCTCTTCCAACACAGGGGACTCCTTTCATACGAACAGTTCGAATAAGGGGCGAAACGGAAGGAAGGGAAGAAACCGCTTCAAATGACTTATTGGTATGTGAAGCTGGTTCCATTCTAACAAATGTTACTAAAGAGACTCTAATGTGTATTAATTTGTCGAATTTGGAATTGACCATTGATATGCAAAATGTTTTATATAAAGGTAGCAAGTTTATACCAAAGTTTTTTCCTTCTTTTGCAGACATTTATTTAGAAATTAAAGATTTCATTAGAACGTTGCTGCTTAAAGTTTATTTTAAAAAAGAAGATGAGCCAATAATTGAAAATTTTGAACCTAATTTTTGTAACATTGATTTAGATGATAGCCTTTTGAATTTGTCTACATATGACTATGATTGGCCAGACCCCAATGAATTGTGTGAAAATGATGAACTAGTTAATCATGAAAGTAATTATAATACTGGCTATGGAAAATTGAATGTACCATATCTAAAGAATGTTAACAAGTTTACACCCAGCATTGCTGTACCTGCCATTTCTATTTTTTTTAAAGTTCTTCTTAAGGAAGTTGATATAGCTTATAAATTATTTTGTAAAGAAAAAAGATGCTATAACCTAAGTAAAAATGAATGGCAAGCATTGAAAGAATTGAAAAAGTTAAAATCAAATTTTATATTTAAATGTGCTGATAAAGGTGGGAATTGGGTTATCATGAACAAATCTGATTATTGTGATATGGTTGACATTCTACTTTCTAATGGTGATGAATATAAAAAATTAGAATGTGAGCCAACCCAGATATTTAATGATGAGTTATTATTCCTGTTAGAAAAGGGAGAACGTTTGGGCTTTTTTGAACATAGGGATGTTTGCAGAATATATATTAAAAAACCTGCTATACTTATCCTGTATGCTCTGCCTAAGGTGCATAAAAACTTAGAAAAACCTCCTGGTAGGCCCATAGTCTCAGGGATAGGCTCCTTTTTGGACAATGTAAATACTTTTTTGGATTTTTATCTGAAAACATACCTGGGTAGGGTTACAGCTCACATTTCTAATACTCAGGATCTTATCAATAGTGTATCCAAAATTAAATGGCACCCAGACTATTATTGGGTAACTATAGATGTTAAATCATTGTACACAAACATTGACATTAGATGGGGACTGGATTCAATTTATGATATGTTGGGTGAAGGGCCAAGGACCAATTTTTTGGTAAGCTTATTAGAGTTCTGTTTGACTCATAACTATTTTCTATTTAATAACAATTATTTTTTGCAAATAAAAGGTACGGTGATGGGGCAGCTTTTGCCCTCATATGCTGTCATATATATGGGCTTTTGAGAAAACATTTATTTACCCTACTGATTTTTTTAAGAACAATGTGATACTGTATCAACGCTTTATTGATGATCTGATTTTCATCTGTAAGGGAGATATAATTGATTTCTTTGAATTTTTGAAGTATTGAATAATAATGGGCACAATCTTTCCTTTTCTTATGAATTAAATAGAACACAGATTAATTTTTTGGATCTGTCACTATTTGTAGATGGGGAGAATATTGGATTTAGGCCCTATAGAAAATCTACTTCAGTTAATATGTTTTTGCATGACAAGCATGCATCCTGACTCATTACTGAAGGCTTTACCTTATGGAGAATTCAAGAGAATATTTGATCATACTAGTAACATCAATGAAAAATCTAATGAATTAAATAAAGTTGTGCTGAGGTTGGGTGAAAGAGGTTATAACAAAATACAGTTATTAGCATATAGGGATAAATTACTTGGAAGAAAATCATTTGGAAGAAAAATAGAGTCTATAAATTTTGAATCTAGACAAGAAGAGTTGAACATAGAACAGAACAATGAAGAAGCTGATAAACTTTTTTATGTTACCAAGTTTACTGCCTTTTCTGATAAATTAGTGTTATTGGTCAAAAAATATTGGTATTTGGTCAGTGATGATGAATTGATTGGTCACTTGTTCCCTAAACATATCACGTTTTCATATAAGAGAGGAAAAAATCTTAAGGAACTGTTAAATAATAATCTAATTGAAAGGAAAGAGAATATCATGACTTCAAAGTTGGGCACATATCGTTGTGGTTCTTGTAATATTTGTGATAAGGTTGTGAACCTGAGCATCATTAATGATGTAAATTATACTCCTAAACATCATTTTAATTGTAAGTCAAAAGGGGTGGTTTATATCTTGGGATGTTCATGTGAAAATATGTGGTATATAGGACAAACCAAAAGGATGGTTAGGATACGGATTTTAGAGCATTTAAAAGATATAAGGAACCAAAATTTGTTTAGCCCTGTTGCTAAGCATTTCTTAGAAAAACATGGTGGGTCTTCTAATAGTTTAAGATTTAGTGTTTTGGGAAAACCCTTCCTTCAGAGGGGAGATGATGTTGTAGGAAAACTATTGGAACTTGAGACTAGAATGATTTTCAAGTTCCATACCTTAAAGCCCAATGGTATGAATCAAGAATTAGGCATCTAATGAATTATTGATGTTTAGTACACGCTCACTTATTTATTTATTTATTTATTTATTTATTTATGTATTTATCTATTTATTTATTTATTTATTTATTTATTCGTGTATTTATACATTTATATTCATGTTATAGAAATTTATGGTTGGTTTAAGGTCACTTTAAATAATCCTTCATTGTTAAATTGATTAATTAGGGGACTAATTTGTTAATTGTTTAAAAGAGAAGTGTATATAAATGTTATGAGTGCATTGAATTAATTGTGATCCTTGAAGGCGAACTGCCGAGGTACCAGATCGTTTAATTAAAGAAAAGCAAGTTACTGGTGAAGTACTGGCTGGCTGTGCGTTTTCTTATCTCTAAGGACTAATCCGTCTTTCTTACCCAAAGTGGCATTGCAGACTAACTTAAATCAATCCATTGATCTTCCAGTTTTTTTCCCAAATTATTCTGATAGAGCGGAACAAAAATTACATTGTCTTGATGTTCACCGCCAACTCAGATATTATCTAGACAAAACTAAACATTTTAGGAAATCTGATCAACTGTTCCTATCCTATGCAGAGAACAGGAAAGGCCTTCCAGTTTCCAAGGTGACTTTATCTAGATGGCTGTCTTCTGTGATTACTTACATTTATCAGCTCAGAGGCAAAGAGTTGATTTCTAGGCCAAAAGCCCATTCTACCAGAGCTCTAGCCACATCTACAGCTTTTCAGGCTAGACTTCCAATAGACACTATTTGTGCAGCAGCCACATGGGCCTCTCCTCATACCTTTGTTTCACATTACAAATTAGACTTGGCCTCCAGAGACAGAGCGAATTTTGGTTCCACCGTTCTCAAGAGTCTGTTCCATTGAGCCACCCAGGATAGAGGTGCTAGGGATGCGGTCCCATCCAGCAAGAATGAAGGCGAGATTGACAACTTAACATTAAGAAGTTATGTACCTACCATAACGTTCCATGTTAGTTGTCTTCTCTCTTCTTTCTTGGCGTCCCTCCATCCCCCTAGCCTGGTCAGACCGAGAAGATTATGCCTCTTCTCTTAAGAGGCTTTATCCTTTTTTGTAGCTAATCAGCTTCTAGTGTCACTAGATTAGGTTGATCCCTTTCAGAGGATTATGATGATTATGATTGTCATTTTTAGTATTGTTACTTTTTCTTCCTCCTCTACATTTGGAAGAATATATTCCATAATTTCCTTAGCTACCAAACGAGATCTGGGTAGTCTCCGCCTTGCATCATGGGATATAGGGTTGCCTCGAGCTGGTAAAATTAGCTCTCGAGCTTAGCAGTGCAGTGGAGCCGAGGATCGGCTCCGAACCCATCCAGCAAGAAAGAAGGCGAGAGAAGACAACTAACATGGAACGTTATGGTAGGTACATAACTTCTTATTTTTGTGCTTTCTAGTCACTTAGAAAGATTATACTGTGTCCATGTAGTCTACACTTTGTGATAACCTTTATGAATCCCCCTTGATATTTAAGGCTGTAAGAAAATCACTAGAAAAACTAAAATTAGGAAGACGGTCTGAGTTATGCTTATGTTGTTTTTTTCACTCAGAATGGTGTACACTTAGTGTAAGCATTAATGAATTATAGGGATTATATTCTAAATACAGAGAACACGAGTATGAAGTATTTTAAATGAAATAACAAAGATGTACAAGTACTTTTTAATTCTAATATATTTGTACTGTGTATTGGTTGTAATGCAGCCTGATATCTACCAAGAGAGCAAACAGTTCTACTGGTATGATGCAAGTAAGAGTAAAAGAGAGCATTGTAAACTAATAAAGACAGTACAAGCTGGTATAAGTATATATACATGAATTCAAGCCAAGCAAAAGCACAGGTCTCCTTACAGTATGTTATATTCATGGAAGAATGACTTGCCCTAATTTATGAATGCAAGCTCTTATAGCAAGGACCATTCACTATATAAATGTCAGCCTCTGAGATAATATGGATTACAACAACAGACTAAGCTGTGTCAGGGTAACAAGCTGTTACATACAATCAGTCATAAGTGTGACAGGGAGCCACCTATATGTCCTGTCTGAAAAAAAATGCTGCAGAATTAAAAAAAAATGTCCCTTTAAGTTGGTTAGCAGCTGTTATTGTGGAGTCTGATGATCTGATGAAAGAGGCAGAAAACAGCTATTTCCTAACCCAACTCCTGCTAGGTGTCATAGATTCACAGTTTAGTTTCGCAATGTCCTATGCATTTAACTTGCTAGAGTTTTTTTTAAATTGCTTTCTGTTTGCAGAAGAATAAAAGTAAAATTTTTTGATGAATATTCATTGCTTAGATTCTATTAACCCATTAGGATCGGAAATAAAAAAAAAATCATGATCATCTGCATAAAGTGTAGCAGAAAAGATTTATTTTTATTTTCTCCAAATATTTTGGGTTTCTAATACTATGGCAAGAATGGACCCCATTCCTTAGTCAAAGTACAATTAAAGTTCGTGAAATTAGTATTGTTTCAATCTTTGATGTCACACCAAAGTGCTCTTCGCAGCACCCGTAATAAGCTCAGTAATGACTCCTCCTGCGATTCGTATGGGTTTACATGGATTGGTAACGTATCTAAATACGATTGCAGATTATTTTTTATAAGAACCATTGCTCCTACTGCTGTTGGAACTGTCTGGGTATCTTTCTTCCACTTAGCTCTCGTTTCTGCCTGCAGATCCTGATATTTTTTGACTTTGTGTCTGTCTCTACACAAGACACTGTAATCACTGGATGTGGCGATTTCAATGATCAGTGCTACTTTTGTCTTCTTTTCATGGACCACTATATCTGGTTTTCTAGCGTCTATCTTTTGAATGGTTGGTAATGGGTGATCCCGTGTGATATAAACATCATTTTCTATGACGCTTTGTGGCTCATCTTTCCAGTGTTTTAAAGCCACTTCAGTACCATAATGTTTGCACAATCCCCAGTGCAGCAATCTTGACACATTATTATGCCTTTCAGTATACAGTCCTTCTGCCATTAGTATATCACAACCAGCAGCGAGGTGTGCGACTGTTTCCATTTTGGTTTTACAAAACCAGCATTCGTCTGTTTCTCCCACATGTTCAATGGACTTTGTAAACCATTGTGTACTTAGCCCACTATCTTGGGCCGCCAATATTAACCTGTCATCTCTTGGTTTGAATTTGCCTCTCCTTAACCATTCCTGCATGCAATCCTGATCAACATGAGGTTCTTCCCGAAGTTTTCTATACTTGCAACTGTATTTATGCATTTTCCACATTGCTTGCCTTCTTATCTGATCTTTCACATTACATTTTTTCTTTTCTTTTTTTTTTTTTGGCACATTCAGTTGCTGCCTGATTTTTATCTACTTCTGGTTTGATTTCCATTCCTGCTTGATGGGAGTATGCTTCTGCTAGATTAAGCAAGGAGTCGTCTTAAATTTATCCTCCTCATGTTTCAATAGTTTCACTTCGTTTGGGTCTTGTGAGGTCAACAGATATACGTGGAGTCCCACGATTGCAGATCTGTACATGTAATCAATATCAAGGAGGCCCATACTGCCTTCGGAACAGGGAATACATAATCTTTGTATACCTTGATGTTTTATAAATCATTTGGTGAGCATGAAGCATCCTTCTTGTTTTGCTATCTAATCTATACAACACGTTTTGGTGACAGTCAGTCACTCCAAAACTGTAAGTTAGGACAAGAAGAGGAAATTGGTTTATAGCTTGGATTTTGTTCCTAGATGTCAGCGCTGTTTTCAGGATTAATTTAAGTCTTCTAAAATATTCCTTACTAAATTTTATTCGCATTTGTTCATGTTTTATTGTTGATTCTTCATCAGTTCCCAAACAGGACTCGAATAACCTATCGCTCGTAAAAAGTTTAAGTACCTAGTTTCTAATTAATTTGTATATCTGCTTTGCACCCACTGCATGAAGTGTCCTATATAAATTTTGCTAGCTGAAAAATACTCATATGAAATGTTCTCATGTATATATTCTGTATTGCTTGTATAATATCTTTGATTTGAGAATGATTACTTATGTACTGTTTTTTTTCACCAATTGTATAAGCTGCCAATAACATGTACTAAATGTCTTTATTAATGTAAATTCTGTATTGCATGTGAAATGTCTTATATGTGGAGTTTTTTCTCCCTGGGACTCCATTGAAAATGGGCACTTCTGGCCCAGCTGGAACATCCCGGTAAACAAATGCAAATAAAATAAATATTTATACACTCCCTCTTGCTCAAGTTCTTTTATGTCACATTCTTGTCCCAAACTGATGTTTTCCTGGTGCTGCAGCTTTCCTGCTTTAAAGGTTGCTTTTGAGCATTTGTCAAGACCAAATGACATTCTTATATCATCTGAAAAAGTTTTGATAACCTGCAGTTGTGCTTTCAGTTCCTCATCTGATGAGCTATACAGATGTTCTTCGTGTTTCACTGTTGCAGTCATCACATTTGGGTTATCTGCCTGCAGAGATGGCCTTCAGCCGGCCTGAATACCATAGTCTTGGATTCCTGAGTCGATGCTGTCTCTTCTTTCATGAAGTCAGGTCAGTGGTATAAAACATGCAGCTGATGCCATTACATCAATCTTTCTTGCCGTGCGGTGCCTGAAGCAGAAGCAGTTCGCAAGTGCCGGTCGTCCGACTCCTGAAATTTTCATTTTCGAGTTTCAGAACCGCAGTCTTCAAAAAAGATAAGTACCCCATTGAGGATCTTTTTTCTTGCTCCAACCGATGTCAGTAAAAGTAAACAATTGTCTTACCTGTGGAAAGCAAATACCTCATAAAGATTTTCATTCGTACTGCATCCCTTGCTTAGGCCCAGACCACGATGTCCCTCACTGTCAGTTTTGTGCCTTGTTCAACCCCCAACTATTCATCGTCGGGCTGTCTTTGCAGCAAATTATTTTGGTACTCTGTATCAGTACTCCAAAATGGCTTTAAGTCATCCGACTACCGATCTTCCGAAAAAACACTAAAGATAAAGACAGACTGCATAGGTCCAAAACTGCAGACGACACTTCCGTTAAGCTAGTCGCCAGTCCGCCGGTACCCAGTGAGGCACTTTCGCAGCCCCTGCTACCTGCTAACTCAGATGTGCAGGCCTCTACTGAGACCCATTCAGAGTCCGCTAATGCCACGAGATGCTTCTTCGACTATGGAACCTGCAGATGTCTCTACCTTGGATGGGTCCAGAGCCGCTGTGCAGGCATTTGTTTTTTAGGCATATGGGCCTGCGTATGCTGTTTGGACGTCGGCTTTCTAGGGGTGTATCGAGTTTTAGGCCTGGATGAAGAAGATGGTGTCAGTTTAAAATGCAAGTCTGTATGCCTGAATACACCGGCCCATATGCCTAAAAACAAATGCTTAGAATGGCCGAAGATCTTATTACATTAATTAGGGGAAACCAGTCTTCCCCCTCTAAGAGACCTAGAACAGAATTTCCTTCTGATTCTTCTGATCAGGAATCGGATATTTCTGTTCCTTCTGATGATCAGGATTTGCCCTTATCTACCTATGAGGATTCTGATACAGAGGATTCCATTCCCTCTGCTTCCTCTCCAGAAGATTTTTCTTTTGGTGAAACCTTGCACACTCTTAGGGAGCATTTCCACTGGGAAAGCCAAGATTACTCTGACTCCAAAAAGAGGCTTAGGGAATTCTTACTTTTTCCTCAACACAGGCCTTTAGCTATCCCTCCTGTTCTGGACATTGTAGGTGATGCTTTCTTGGAATCTAGCCTTTCCTCAGACACCTTACCTCCAGCTCCCAGAAAACCTGACAGGTATTACAGAGTACCTGACTCTCACAAGTTCCTGTTCAAGAATCCTACTGTGGAAGCAGAGACTATTTCCTAAGGACCAAAGGGCATTAAGGCTACTGCTGCCAAAAATCCTACCCCTTCTGATAGAGATTCTAGAGCCCTGGACAGATGGGGTAAGAAGGTATACACTTCTGCTACTTTGGCCATTACGGCTTTAAATTGCTAGTTTCATATGTTAAAGTACCAGCAGCATATTATGGGACTACTTAAACAGAAAATTATGTTGATTCCTGACTGTGCTGAACACAAAGAATTACAGAATTTAATGCATTCTGCAGAACAAGTTGGTAAACATACTTTGCAATGTAGTTTTGACTCTTTAGAAGCATCTTGCAGGGCTGCTGTCACTGAGTCTGTACTTAGAAGGCATGCTTGGCTTAAGGAGCAAAACTTGCCAGATCATGTTAAAGCTAAATTTCTGGATGCTCCCTTAAACCAAGACTGCCTGTTTGGCAAAAAAGCAGAAGTCCTCAAAAGGATGAAGGAAAAAGCTAAATCTATGCAAATTGTTCAAGATTTCCTACAGGTACAGCCTCCCAGATTTAGTAAGCATTGGCCATCTAAGAATTGGTCCTTTCCAGTCTCTTCCAGGCCTTCTCAGTCCAAACCCAGGAAGAGCAGACCACCCAGGTTACAGTCCCAGGCTGCACACACGCCTAAGCAGTGGGGGGCTCGCACTTCCAAAGCAGGGAGTAGTAAGCCACCCCCCTACGGAAACATGGCGCAATGACTTACCCTTAGCCCTTCCAAGCCCTGCTCAACTGCCTGCTCCCTTAGGAGGAAAACTCACCCTGCATGCAAAAACCTGGGAACTCATTACCCAGGACAAATGGGTTTTACATATAGTTTCCCAAGGATACAGATTCGACTTCCACACCCTACCAACCCCAAACGGTTGGCCAGACCTACCCCCAAATCAGTGGGCGGAGGCCCAACAGCAGGTTCTCTCTTCTAAGTATCAGGGCTATTCAACCTGTGCCAGCAGAAGAAAGGGGACAAGGGTTTTATTCAAGACTTTTCCTGGTACACAGAAAAGACAGCTCCTGGCATCCTATCCTGGACCTCTCTATTCTAAACACCTTCCTGGTAATCCCAAAATTCAAAATGCTAACACTTCAACAGCTGCCTGGTTGTCAACCTTAGACTTAAAGGAAGCTTACCTGCACATTCTAATAAGGGAATCTTGCAGGAAATACCTACGCTTTAGGGCATGCTCCATGCACTGTCAGTTCTCTGCACTTCCCTTTGGCTTATCTACTGCGCCTAGGGTATTCACAAAGTGTCTAGCTCCAGTCATTGCATTTTGCAGGCAGAGAAATATTCAGCTGTACCCATCCTTGGACGATTGTGTGATTCAGGCAGAAAGCCAGGACTTGCTATTAAAACATCTGGCATTCGTAAAGAAACTTCTGACCTCACTGGGGTACACCATAAATGAAAAGAAATCTCACCTAGTACCCTGCCAACAGATTGGATTCCTGGGAGCAAGCTTGAACATAACTTCCCAGATGGCTTTCCTCACTCCAGAGAAACAAGTTTATTTGACAACCTACTTCAAACCTTTGGCCACAAAGCCCCAGCTATCTGCAAGGAAAATTCTGCAAGCCCTGGGATTCATGGCCTCTTGCATTCTACTAATTCCATATGCAAGACTGCATATGAGGAAACTACAATGGTATCTAAAAAGCCTATGGAATCAACATTCTCAGGACCTGGAATCAATGATTCCTATGTTTCCTTGTATAAAGACAGAATTCCTTTGGTGGGCAAAGGCATGCTACCACAACAAGGGGCTCTCTTTCACTCTACCCCCTGCCGCCCAAACCCTAACAACAGATGCATCAGACTCTGCATGGGGGGCTCACTTGACAGGGCAGTGCATTCAGGGCAAATGGAACTCAAGACAGATGCATTTGCATATCAACCAAAAAGAAATGTTAGCTGTACAGAATTCCCTGACAGCCTTCAAAGACCACATCCTTCCAGGGCAATTATTGGTAAAGACAGACAACACCTCAGTTATGTGGTACATAAACAAGCAGGGGGGGAACCCACTCGTACCCTCTCTGCGGACTAGCCATGGCTCTGTGGAACACAGCCTTGAGTTTCCAAGTGCACCTACAAGCTCAATTCCTGCTAGGCAAGCTAAATTCGCTGGCAGACAACCTAAGCAGAAATCTCATGGACCCACATGAATTGAAACTGGAGCCAAAAATATTCAACCTCTTGAGGAACAAATGGGGGACTCCAGAGGTGGACTTGTTTGCCTCCCCTCAGAACTACTAATTGGACAAATTCTGCACAAGGACTTCCCACAGTCAAGCTTGGAAAGTGGAAGCCCTGTCCTTTACCTGGGAAAGCCTCTCGATTTATGCCTTTCCCCCTCTGCCTCTCCTCTCTAAGGTTCTGCTAAAGGTCAAACAGGACAAGCCAAGGACAAAACTGATTGCACCAGAATGTCCACGCCAGCAATAGTACCCCCTCTTGTGCAGTTTTTTGACACTGCTGGAACCATGGCACCTACCTCAGAGCCCTTCCCTGCTGTCCCAGCAGGTGGGCCAGATTCTGCACCCTCAGCTTCAAACCCTGAACCTTGCAGCCTGGCTAATTCCTTGAGCTCTCCAATAGCATCCCTCAGTAAGCAGGTGCTAGATGTCATTCTGGAGGCAAGGAGGCCTAGTACTAGAAAATCCTTTGCTAAAAAGTGGAAAAGATACTGTTCTTGGAGCCAGACTCAGGGGATGGACACAATGGTGCCTAGCTTACCTCATATTCTTCAGTACTTAACAGAAATGCTCCACAAGGGCCTATCTTTCTTGTCAATTAAAATTCATGCCTCTGCCATTTCAGCACATTATAATACTGAGCCACCCCTCTTCTCTCACCCCCTACTAAAGCAATTCCTTAGAGGGACCAAAATCTTAATACCCCCCCCCCCCAGGAGAGCCCCTACTCCAGCCTGGGAACTTAACTTTGTATTGGAAAAGCTTGCTCTCCCTCCCTTTGAGAAAGCTGCAACTGCAGAGTTGAAATTCCTTTCTTGGAAAACAGCCTTCCTTCTAGCCATCACTTCAGCAAGAAGAGTGTCTGAATTACAGGTCCTCATGGCAGTGGAGAACCCTTCATTATCTTCCATGCAGACAGGGTTTCCCTCAGGACCAATCCTTCATTTATGCCCAAGGTGGTGTTGAGTGTGGCCCTAAATCAGTCCATTCATTTGCCTACCTTTTTCCCCTAATCCACAAAGCAAAGGAGACCGAATACTGCACTCGTTGGATGTGCACAGACAACTTAGATTTTATTTGGACAGGACTAAGCCTCTCAGAAAATCTGAACAGCTGCTAGTTGGCTTTGCTACAAGAGCAGAGGGGAAGGCCATTTCAAAGCAAACCATTTCTAAATGGATAGCCCATTGCATTCATTTTTGCTACAAGCACCATGGAAAACCTACCCCACAGGGGATAAGATTACATTCCACCAGGGTTGCATCTACCTCTGCAGCCTTTCTCAGAGGAGTCCCTACCAGGGACATCCTAGAAGCTGCTACCTGGAGCTCTGTACATACCTTCACCAAGCATTACCACATGCCTATTTTTTCTAAATCCAGAGCTGGTTTTGCCACTGCAGTCTTGCAAAGCTTAATAGCTGGCCCTAATGCTCTCTAACTTCCTCTTCCCTTCCTTAGCTTTGGGAATCAACCCAAATGTGATGACTGCAACAGTGAAACACGAAAAACATAGTACAGTTGTGTACTCTTACCATAAATGTAGATGTTCGAGTGTATTCACTGTTGCAGTACTGGTTACCCTCCCTCCAGCCCCCTGACTTCTCTTGGCTCTACCTTTCATTCTTGTTTAGGGTATTTAAGTTTTCTGGTGTATTTGCTTTTTGTTGGAGGTGTATCATAATATATAATTGCTTCCCAGTGAGGGGGCACCTGACATCTGGGGTAAGAAAAACTGATGTAATAGCTTCAGCTGCATGTTTTATACCCCTGACGACCTGACGTTATGGAAGAAGAGACAGCATCCGATGCAGAAATCCAAGACTCTGGTATTCAGGCTGGCTGAGGGCTACCTGCAAGCAGATAACCCAAATGTGATGACTGCAACAGTGAATACACTCGAATAGCTACATTTATGGTAAGTGTACACAACTCTACTTTTTAAATCGTCGACAAAGAGAAGATGAGAAGGTCTAGAGTGAGTTGAAGGATGAATAGTAAAAATAAAATGGAGCCAAGAACAGGGCCTTGGAGCACCCACTTAGTAGTAAACATTTTGCTAAAACATTTTTTCTCCATTTTCCAGCAGCTGATGATCAACTGCTCCCAGCTACACTCTTTATTTACCTGGTGTACTAAACTCATCCCATGTCTGTAGCCAGTGAGGAGATCGGGGTTACTGGTGTAGCATCATACTGCTGCTGGGAGTGTGTTCCAACTCCTTCCCTCCCTGTGGCAGTCTTGCAAGATCCTCAGTGGCTGCCTACATGAGGTGCATGCACAACTTCCTGACCAGTTCTCCAGGCTGTTAATTCTGCTATTGGAGCAAACGATGGGCAAGTCTTTCACTTTCATCCTCCCCTCATCCATTCCCTTCCATACCTATGCCTCTAGTAAAACATGAGTTGTCTGAGGTGTAGAAAGGGCTTTATTCTTTTGCATCATGGAAGTAGATCTACTAGAAAATGTTGAACAGGCCTTTAACTGAGACACAACATTCAGAAATACATTTTTCACAATGTTTTATTTAAAATTATGTTTTGAGTTTTTGAGACAGATGCCATCTTGAACTCCACGAATAGGACATGACAAAAGGGGACACATTCATATTGTAGAGAAGGTTGTTGTTAATGCCAGACGGTTCCCTATTATATGATCGAAGACGCATTCTTTTGAATGCGTCTTGATTGAACTTGAAAACATGAAATGGCATATAAGCGAATTATTTCCCTTGTTATTTTGCTGTTTTTGTCATTGTAGTGCGATCTCGGAGTTTGGTATATGTATGTCGGGGCCACTTTATGTAATGTTTTAAAGTTTTTTTTTTTTCTTTTTTGGAACATCGATTTTTTTCCCTGAGAAAAAAGATTGTTGTTCTAAGTGTTTGGGTTTGTAAGCGTTTGCTTACATGGGGTCAATAAATCAGCGTTTGCTTTTTTAAGCATTCACTGATTTAATATAGACCCTGCCAGACATGCTTTATTAGGAATAAAATGCATGCTGCTCATTAAGGAATATATACTTGCTCACGTTCTCAAGCAATTGATTCTAGACCATTTTTGCCATAGTCTTTTTTGAGGGTAGATAGCCTATTTACAAGTCTGAAAGCGATTTGAATTTTATGATTTTGAGCTTTCGGTATGAGCACAATGCCTGTTTTACTGCCATCAGTACATAATAAGAAATAGGTTAAAGGTCTGGGCTACAAGGCCAGCAGTTAGGAGTTAGCCCAGGTGTTAAGAATTTTGAATGAAGAATGTGATCATTAATTCTTGTGACCAGAGAAACTGTGACAGTCCTGAAGTGTAACTTTGGATGAAATTTCTTAAGATTGCTTCTGCCAGTGAGCACAGAGAGTATGGTGTGACTATTGAAACCACCAAACCTGATTAATTGAATAGTCATACACTTTCTGCTATAACTAGTTTTAGGAGTCCTTATTGCTTTTTAAATGTATCTGAATAACAGGGTGTCTTGGGTACATGTACATTTCCTTTTCTTTTTTCTTTTTAGTAAATTGTTAGTGTTTCTGATGCACTGTCTGTTGATTATTCACAAAAAAATATTGCTCTTAACTGTATAATCCACTATAATTTCAGCTGTCGGAGAAGAATCTGGACCTAGAGAAGTCAACAAGCCTATATCAGAAGCAGAAGATGAGCAGGAGCAAAAGAAGCAGGTTCATGATGACAGTTTTGTTCTTGGAGTCTACATTCATCGCATGGACAGACCTAAAATGGATTTAATGGTGTCGAATCCTGTCGTTAAAGTGCATGTGGTTGATGAAGTCACTGGGATGTATGTAAAGAAAGAGAATAGGTATGGTTGTTCGCGTTTTTAAAATTAATTAGACTCAGTTCAGATTCTAGCTGCAATGCATTTAGAGTGGAGCAGACATTTTATTGTTTGGCAGAGCAGCAGATAAATTACAAGTGAAAAAGCTTCACAAGCGGAGATGAATTTGCTATTTATTTCTAGGTTTTCTTTTGCCCACCATGCCTGCTTAGTCTCAAGCACCCCGCAGTCCTTTTCATTCCCTGAAGTAGGGATGTACCCAGTACAGTACAGGTCAAAATGTCTGGAGGGGCTGTCATTCAGGTAGTCATAAAGGTTCTTTTGTGCCCCAGCCTGCATCTGTGCCTTCAGCTCAGCTTGCTGCTGTTGTGCATCCGCTCTTCATTGATTCAGATGAATCTGGCTTTTTCTCCAGCCTGGGGGTTTCTGGTATAGCTCTAATCTCACAAATCTAGTTGCTGATTTGGGCAACCACATCACTGCAGGGACATCCATTTGATCTCCTCCTGACATAGATGTGCCCCCAAATGCATGCCCAGTGCAAGCTACCAGTACCAGCTTGGGATCATCAGACTCAGCCCCACCCTCTTTCCTGCCACTTCTTGCATGCAAGCCTTTTCTTGTGTGAGGATAAATGACTGACCAGGACTCCCATAAGTTTATAGGTGTTTACTAGGCTAACAACCTCAAGGGCTTTTTAAGCCTAGCCATGCATCCCAAATCACTGACAAATTCTGATATCCTTGTATCCTCCAGGAGGAACAGGTTGAAGGAATACTGAATTTTGTTCCTTCCCTGTCTGGCTCTTCTGTTGTGCAGTTACTCAAGCTCTGATCATCTGGGTTAAATTCAGGGCTTTATCCCTCGGTGCCACAGAGCTGTGTGGAAGGAGCATTTCAGCTCTTATTAATTTAGTACTGTCAACACATATGTTAATTTGAACAGTGCAGTTAATTTTTTTACATAATTTCTGTGGTGTATATGTTGTCCCTGAACTTGTATAATTCTAGCATCATTCAGGTTTACTGCTGGGAGTGAGCATCTTTGCATTACCCAGTAGTTTTAATACTTATTTTGAGGGTGCATTTTGTCTTCTGATTTGTTTCAGGACAAACACCAAAACAGCAAAGAAAAAAACGCCAAAGAAACCAAAATATAGAACTCTGCCACAAATCACCAGAGTATAGTATCCAATAAAAGTTTATTCTGGTACCTCGGCTTTTCGCCTTCTATGTAATAATTTAACATCAAAAACATACCCTATTTATACATCTGATGCTGACCATTATAAAATTATTCAGTTAAGTCGGTATCATTAATAGATTCAACCTTTTAAACTTTTAAAGAACAAATTTTAAAGAACAAATTTTTAAAGAACAAATTCATTCATTAGCCCCCTATATTCCCATATCATAAAACTAATGATTATGTTTATAGGTTCATAGGTAGGTACTAGGCTGTCGGCCCAAGGGCCTACGTAAGCCTAGCCAACAAGGTTCCCTGGCTTATGCCACCCAAGAAAGTTATTTTCCTGTGCCACTGTCGAGCAGAGACACAGAAGTGATCCCCGGGGTGTATTTCCTATTTCCCATCCACTCATCATGATTTTTCTTGAAGAGTGCTAATGAAGAACTTTGCTTGACATAGATGGGTAGCCTGTTCCAGAGTATGGGAAGTCTCTGGGATAGGAATCTATCCCTCCAGCATGTCCTGTTTATTGTGGTGACAAGGTTTAGGTCCCTAGAGCGTGTAGCTCGGAGGGATTGGGATTTCTTTAGGTGTAGCATGTCCAACAGCTCTGGGTTTGACATAGCTTTATATGTTAGGCAGAGATCACCTCTAAGTAGGCGATATGCTACGGATTAAAGCTGGAGTTTTTTGAGGCGGTCAGTGTAGGGCATTTGTTTGAGTCCAGTAGTCCTCTTTGTGAGGTACTTCTGTGGCCTTTCCAGCTGCTGCAGATGTCTTGTGAGGTACATTCCAAAAGGGGCGTTGTACTCTATAGTGGGTCTAATGAGTGTCGAGTAGAGGGGAACGATGACCTCTTTTTTCCTGGATGAGAACCCTTTTATGATGAGGTGTGCCACATAGAAGAACTTCCTGACTACTGTAAATGATTTTAATATAAATATACATACAGATTATAAATATACTAAACATTAAATTCAGTAAACATTATAAAGTTACATTACTATCAGTGTTCATACCTCTAGGAAACAGTGTTCTGAAATTCAAAATCATTCTGCATTCTAACCTGTTAAGTTCATGTTTAAAACTGCCTCTACATTTCAAGAAAGGTCATGCCAGCACAATAAAAAACAAACTGCTGTCTGAGCCCCATGTGCAGATTCAAAGTGGTAGCCTACAGGACTGTTCATATTGTTTTTTCTAACATCTCCTAAGTGCTCCATGATTCTAACCTTGACCTGTCTCTTTGTTTGCCCAACATACCATTTGGTTTGCTGGCAACCACATCCAATGATATACACAACACCTTGGGAGTTGCAATTAAATGTTTCCCTGGCCCTGTACAACCTACCCTTAATCTTGCACCCGCTTAGGTTCTTAACTGTACAACACACCAAACATTGACCACATGCTTGTGTACCCTCTCTCTGTGCCCTACCACAAAAAGCACCATCCCCGCTTAATATTTCCTTCAAATTGTTATATCTCCCATAGGAGAAAGTAAAATGTTTTGAAAAAAGATGTCCCACGGTTGCATCCTCCACTATTAGATGTCAATGTTCTCCTATAGGAGATATAACAATAATCAAATGGGCAAACAAAGAGAAAGGTCAAGGTTAGAATCATGGAGCACTTAGGAGATGTTAGAAAAAACAACAAGAGCAGTCCTGTAGGATACCACTTTGCATCTGCACATGGGGACTGAGAGAGCAGTTTGTGTTTTAGTGTGCTGGGACAACCTTTCTTGAAATTTGGAGACACTTTTAAAGATGAACTTAACAGGTTAGAATGCAGAATGATTCTGAATTTCAGGACACTCCTCCCTAGAGGTATGAACATGGATAGTAATGTAACTTTATAAATGTTTATTGAATTTAATGTTTAGTATATTTATAATTTGTATGTATATGTACATTAGAATCATTTAAACAATCATTAGTTGTATGATATGGGAATATAAAGGGGGGTAGTGAATTAATTTGTTCTTTAAACATTTGTTCTTTTCCTTAAAAGTTTAAAAGGTTGAATCTATTAATGATACTGACTTAATTGAATAATTACATAATGGTCAGCATCAGATGTATAAATAGGATATGATGTTAAGTTGTCAATCTCGCCTTCATTCTTGCTTGATGGGTTCGGAGCCGATCTTCGGCTCCGACTCGGCACTTGCTAAGCTCGAGAGTCACTTTTACCAGCTCGAGGCAGCCCCATATCCCATGATGCAAGGCGGTAAGTACCCAGATCTCGTTTGCCGCTTCGCTGATGAGGTCCTCCTTTTACCAGCTCCTGGTAAGTGATTTATACATTACTGTTTTTGCCCCCCTTTCTTCTTAAATTTTAAAATTAATAGTTTTAGTACAGTTTTAGTCCTTTTCTGACTAGTTTTTCCCTGCCTCCTTAAAACTTTTAGTCAGACCTTCTCCCATCCCATCCCCCCCTTGTTAGGGTGTGTGTGTGTGTTTATTGATAGTTTAGTCTTCCTCTTGGGATATTTAATATAATTTCTTGAACAGGTGTTGTGTGTCTGTATTTTCTACACCATGTCTAAAGAAAGGGTCTCAGGCTTTAAGAAGTGTGACTCGTGCTGTCAGAAGATGTCTCTGACAGACGGTCACACTTCTTGCCTTTACTGCCTGGGGCCTCTTCACCTGCAGGACTCCTGTGCTATATGTCATTCTTTTAGCCAGAGAGTCCTGCAGGAGAGAAGAAATAAATTGATTTTGAGGGGCCTTCTTAAGCCGGAGGGCTCTCCGGCTAAGTCGGCTCCATCTAAGACTTCAAAGTCTTCCAAGGCCCAGGCTTCTGTGTCCAAGCCTGTGGCCTCGGCTCCGACTCTTTCAGAGTCGAGATCGGCTCCGGCTGGAGCCGATTCTGGTTTATACAAACCTTCGGCACCGATGGCTATCGGTGCCAATTCTGGTTCGACCACTTCGGTGTCGGCTCCGATCGGTTCCGATCACCATGTGGCTCAGGCTTCAGTGTCGGCTCCGATCGGCTCCGACACCCTTACCTTTGTGGCTGTATCGGCTCCGGCCGGAGCCGATGCATCGAAACTAACTGTCGGTGCCGATAAGTTGTCGGCTCCGACAGCTTCTGTGGTTTCATCGGCTCCGATGGTTCCTTCGAGGAAGAGGTCTAGGTCCCCTTCCTTGGAGCCGATACTCTCGGCTTCGCCTCTCCTCTCGGAACGGAGCCATCGGAGCCGATCTTCAAGGTCATCCAGGCTTTCTGACCATGATTTAGAGAGAGTGGTCAGTAGATTATTAAAATCACAGGCACTGGCCCAAATGCTACATAGTCCGTCTCAACAGACGACTATCAGTCCACACCCCATTGCAGTTCCTCCTTCGACTCTACCCCAGAGTTTGGAGTTGGAGTCTTCGGGAATAGTTTCTGCTACGGCTGAGGGACAGATACCCCCTTCTGCTCCTTCAGCCTCTACTCTTATCTCCTCTTCGAGACCTTCCTTAGAGGGATTTGGTGGTCGGGCTTCCCTGGTCTCATCCGAGGGGGTGAGTGGCATCGGACCCTTGTCCGACCCCACTCTTCCCCTTGGAGCCTCGGCCTTGGTGAGCTCGGCTCCGACATCTGCCTCGGAGCCCTCCCTTTCGGTGGGTCCTGGAGTTCCTGGCTCTTCGGAACGGGTTCTCTTGGACCTCCCTGGGAGGGGGGGCCTTCGAGGTGATGAAGAGTGTGCTGGCCACTGGACTCAGCCAGCAGTCTGTTCCCTTAGCTCCTCCCTCTATGGTGCCTGTTGACATCTCTGCCACTTCTCTTGCTCTCGGACCCAGAGATCCTCCGCCTCAGGTTTCCCCACTGGGAAGAACCCCCTCTTCCGAGGATTCTCCTGATTTGTCAGGAGATCCTCCATGAAGAGGACCTGTAAGAGGAAACACGTAGACTCCCCCGAGTCTATCACTTCAGATACTGACTTAGATGAGTCAGAGGGATCCCCTAGATCCCCCTCTGAGGATGTCTCTTTCTCAGACATCCTAGAACTCCTTAGACAGAGGGGAAACTGGCCCACCAATAATCCCTCTGAGGATGAGTCAGTATACCTGGAGGCGTTTGGATCTCGGCCCTCCACCTCCTGGGTGTCTCCGCCTTTCGACCCCCTTATGCAGGTTATTGCTCGAAAGGCGTGGGCTGCTCCTGACTCTGCAGAGCCAGTCCCTAGGAGGCCTTCTAAATTTATTACTGCCCCATCGGACAAGCAATTCCTCACAAAAGGTGTCCCCGCTGATGCCATGGTGGTGGCGGCTGCCACTAAGAAGGAACTTGCAGATCCTTCCGTACCTGTCCATCCTCCTAATAAGGACTCTAGGACTGTGGACAGATATGGTAAGCGGATGTTCTCTTCAGCGACCTTTGCTATGCGTTCGCTGAACTACCTGTGTCACTTCACCAGACTCCAGAGAGATATCCTTAAGGAACTAGGTGAAGTAGTACAGGATCCTACAGCTGCAGGAGCTCAAGAAAAAATTGCTTCGCAGCTAGGAACCCTTAATTCTATTGCTAACTCCTCCATGCGACTGATATCATATGCTGCTGATGTGGGACCTAAATTTAGTGCTGACATTCTTGATTCTTCCCCCCTTCGAGCCAGCTGTCTCTTGCTCCCTGAAATTTCTTTCATGGAAAACTTTATTCCTGGTAGCTATTACATCGGCTAGGAGGGAGTCTGAACTTCATGCTCTATCTGTTCGCCCCCCCTATTTGGTATTCCACAAAGACAGAGTATCATTGAGAACCAATCCGACCTTTTTGCCTAAGGTCGCCTCAAAGACTAATTTGAATCAAGCCATTGATCTCCCTGTATTTTTTCCAAACTACTCAAACAGATCGGAACAAAAACTACATTATCTTGATGTCCACCGTCAACTCAGATATTATTTGGACAGAACAAAACAATTTAGGAAATCCGATCAACTCTTTGTTTCCTATGCTGATAACAAGAAAGGCCTTCCTGTCTCAAAAGTGACCGTATCTAGATGGCTTTCTTCTGTCATCTCTGAAATTTATCGGCTCAGGGGAAAACAGCTGTGCTCAAAACCTAAAGCACATTCAACCAGAAGCTTAGCTACTTCTACAGCCTTTCAAGCTAGACTTCCTTTAGACACTATTTGTGCAGTGGCCACTTGGGCCACTCCTCATACTTTTGTTTCCCATTACAAATTGGATTTGGCCTCCAGGGACAGAGCCAGTTTTGGTTCTACAGTCCTCAAGAGTCTGTTCCATTGAGCCACCCAGGATAGAGGTGCTAGGGACACGGTCCCATCAAGCAAGAATGAAGGCGAGATTGACAACTTAACATTGAGAAGTTATGTACCTACCATAACGTTCCATGTTAGTTGTCTTCTCTCGCCTTCTTTCTTGCGACCCTCCCTCCTTCCCCCAGGCCTGGACAGACCTTTCTCTACTAAGAATGATAGTTCTGAAGACCATACAGAGCTGGTTCTTCTAGCATCCTACAGGTTTATTTCTCTTCTTCTTTCTTCCTTTGGGAAGTTATTATGCTAGGTGCTATTGCCCTTTTGTCATCAAACGAGATCTGGGTGCTTACCACCTTGCATCATGGGATATGGGGCTGCCTCGAGCTGGTAAAAGTGACTCTCAAGCTTAGCAAGTGCCGAGTCGGAGCCGAAGATCGGCTCCGAACCCATCAAGCAAGAAAGAAGGCGAGAGAAGACAACTAACATGGAACGTTATGGTAGGTACATAACTTCTCATTTTTGATGCTAAATTATGCAATAGAAGGCGAATAGCTGAGGTTCCAGAATAAACTTTTATTGGATACTATACCCTGGTGATTTGTGGATTTGTGGCAGAGTTCTACATTTTGGTTTCTTTGTTGGTTTCTTTGTTGTTTCAGCGCAAAACTGTGTTTGTTTCCTCTTTATTAGAGTACATAATTGTTTTAAATGAGTTTTAAGACAAGTAGTATGATTTATGCATAGCTTCATGATGTTCAAGTACAGGTTTGTAGCCTCAATATTCTGCCCTACTAGTGCAGCTTTGAACAGCAAATGTAGTTTAAGTTAGGATGCCATTTTGAATTTCTAGAAAAACCTTACTGAAAAAGCTCACCCAGACTCTGCCACAACTTGCTGTGAGGGAAAGGTTAGTTTGCTTTTGCTTTCTTGTTTTTTGTATTACTTTATTGCCTTCTCGAGTTTATTGTATTACTTTATTGCTTTCTTCAGTTTTGTATACTGTGATTTGTTTTCTTTACACACCGTGTTTTACTTGTATTCTGCTTTTAAGTGCATATTAAAACTTGGAAAGAGACCACAGCCTTGTCTCTTATGAGTTTCACAGAATTAATTTTTTTAATTTTTTAAACTTTTTTCCCACTCTCCCACACTGTTGCTGTTGTGCTGTTAAGCACAACTATCTTTCTAGTTGCCTACCTCTTATGTTAATTTGACCACATATTTCCTCCTCCTCCCCTTTCACTGGCTGTTGTGAGTAAGCACAAAATTAACATTTTGTGAAATCCCTCCCCTTCAACTATTTAAATTTTTTGGCCATCCCACTGTATTCCATAGAACCTGAATACAAGTGTCCCTCCCTTTCAATCTATCTTGGTCTTTTAAAATTAGTGGCTCTCCACTTAGGCAGCTAAAACTTAAATTATCCACTTTTTCTATCTAACTGCTTAGTGCACACTACAGTGCTTATGTTATTAACCCATTTTCTACATCTTACCTTTAAACATCTATTGCAAGACCACCAGTTATTGGAGAGCCCACATACTACTTTTCAGTAGTCATCTTGGGATTAGTGCTTCTCTTTTCTCCTGATGAGAGAAGGAGCACAGGGGCATTATTTCCAGGAGTCTGCTGATCACCAGAAATCCTAATAACTGCTTCATAGGTGACAGCTTGGAATTTGTGCTTATATTCTACTCCTGGTGTGAGAAAGAGCAGAGGACTTTGATTCCTGAGAATTTCTGGTTGAGCGCTGAGTGTCTTTGCATTTGATGTTCCTAATTGGTCTGGTTGCTATTCAAGGCATCTACCAGGAAAAGGCTACAACAAGCCTACAGACCCTTGCATCATCTGGGACAAAACTGTGGATCACCAAACAGGCTGTGGCCTGCTTCTCATCTTGGGATTGGTGCTAATGTTTTGCTTCTGGTAAGAGAAGAAGCAATGGAACATTTTATACAAGCAGAGTGAAGCTGTCATGAGACCAGCACTAGTAGTAGCCAGTCAGTAGCCATTCATGCAACTCCCCTCTTTTCGTCATTCTTGTCAAGCTAATTATTTATTTCTAACTTCAGAATATCTGCCTAAATACTTCATCCTTAAATTTTCAGGGTCTGTGTATTAGTTTCCCCTCATGTTTTTGGTAATGCCCTGTACAGACACAAACACCTTGAGTTATATTTTTCCTGTAAAAGCACAATTGAAATTTCACCAATACCTTTTTGCACACAGGACAACTCATTTGCAGTGACAAGCACTGTCCCCAGAGTTGCAAAACCAGATATTCCTGACATTACTTCATATTCTCACTCCAGCTGACTAATCAATAAAAAGGGTCTGTGGACATGAATATGTATTTTCCTACTATCTCCATTACCAGCTTGGTAGATTTGGGCATCCTGAGGCAGTGTAGAAACTGCTTCATGTTTGCTGACAACCAGTTAATTCTCAAGCAAACTGATGGTATGTGAGAGATGTATTTACACAATGTCACTGGAAGCAAAGCTCTCACATAAAAGTACTCCTAATTTCAGTAAGGTTGTCAGTAGTACATGTCTATATTAAATCAGCGAACGCTTAAAATAGTGAATGCTGATTTATCGACCCTTTAAAAGCGAAAGCTTGAAATCCCGAAGACACGGAACAGTGATTTTTTTTTTTCCCCAGGGAAAAAAATTGCTGGGCCATTTTCAGGACTTTGCCATTTCCTCCACTGTGGTGCAATCTTGGAGTTGGTATATTTAAGTAGATGGGGTGTGGGGGGCAAAGCCTCCCCACTTTATTTAGTGTTTTGAATTTTTTTTTTTTGTTTTGTTTTTTTTTTGTGGGACGATTTTTTTTTTTTTACCTGGGGAAAAAATCGCAGTTCTGTGTCTAAGGGATTTCAAGCTTTCACTTATAAAGGGTCGATAAATCAGCATTTGCTCTTTTAAGCGTTCGCTGATGTAATATAGACCCAGTAGTACACGGGTTGCACCCATCACACACAATTCAAAGCAGACATATAGTCCCACATATGGTGAGGCACTTAAATGTAACATTCCTAAACCCAAAAGACTTCCTAGACAAAGTACACATAATAAATACCCTTGGCAGCCTCAAAAGCACTCTTTCAAAACAACACCCACATCACCACATAGAACCACATCTCATGGAGCCTCTACCTCTAAGCCCATAATGCAAGCCACCACACAGTCCAACATTCTGGTCAGTGGAGACTCCATTGTGAGACGCACTGATGTCCCTCTCACCAGATTGAGTACGGAGAAAGTCATAGTTGCTTATCGGGGCTAGGATCTGCCACATTACACATCCAAAAAAACAGAACAAAGAACCACAAACTATGAATACAAACAGTACGATGAAAGGACAAATCACTGCAGTTTGATTTACTATTGGAAGGACTTATTGTTAAAAGTGAATACGAATTTATGTTGAATGATAAACCTGTTGTAACTAGTATTTTCGGAATTCCCAAATTACACAAAAACATCCACCAACCCCCATTTAGGCCCACTGTAGATGCCAAACAGTTGAAGACCTTCTTTATAGCAAAATTCCTAGATATTAAGTTAAAAAATAATTTATCAAAAGTGGGGCAGATATGCAAAGAATCGTGGCACTTTTTTTGGAATTATTGAACAAAGTAAAGTTCTGTCCTAACTCTAGTTTGGTTACTATTGATGTTTGCAACTTATTTTTGGTTATCCCTCAATACACAGGCCTCCAATGGTTTGAGCAATAAGCTGTTTAAATGTGGTGAATTTGATACTGATTGTGTTAAGGCCATAGTCACCTTTATGGAAATAGTGTTCAAAAAACAATTTTTTGTATTTTGAAGGACAGTACTTCAAACAAACCACAAGGGTGGCCATGGGAGCAGCCCATGCTCCCATGTTTACTAATTACATCATAGCTGAATGGGAAGATTCTTTCATCTTTAATAGTAATTATGCTAACTGTTGGAGTTTATTTTGATGATATCTTTATTTTATGGGATGATACAGGAGAGAAACGTCATGAATTTTTTTCATACATTAATGACACAGTAGATTTTTTTGTCTTTCTCGTATTCCTTTGATTTGAACACAGTTGCATTTTTTGGATGTTTTAATTAGTAAGGACATGATGGAAAGAAGTTTTGTTTTTAACGTATTCCGCAAGCCTACCTTTTCTAATTGTTATCTTCATTATTTGAGCTGGCATCCACAACATCAAAAGAAATTGGAAGTCAAGGGCCTGCTCGTTAGGCTTGCTAGGATGATGTCAGATTATAATACCTTTACTCATGAATGTGACAAATTGTTGAATAGGTTTATTACTAGGGGATACCCGGAAGGTTTTTTAAATTAAATTAGGATGGAAGTAACTACTAAAAGAGATCTAAGTGTTTATACTCCTATTTTAAACAATACTGGTGAGTTCATAAAAGTTAATAATGTTAAAAGCAACAAAAATAAAACTTCAATGAGGGCTTCTTTTATTACTGCGTATACTTTGGATAGTTTTGCCATTGCTGAGGTCATTAATAGAAATTGGAGGCTATTTTCTGTGGACTCCAATCTCATGGAAAAATGTGGTAATTTTCCTACTGTTACTTATAAGAAAGACAAATCTTTTAAATACTTGTTGGAAAACAAGAGATTTCACAACCACCTGAGAGGGTACCTTTAAATGTGGCAGTTGTCCCCAGTGTAGTTATATTATTGGGCTGACAGACTGTACATTAAAGGGATTGAATATAGAATCAATGGACATTTTTATTGTGTTTCACAGAACGTGGTATATCTAGCCCAGTGCTTACAGTGTCCTGCCTATTACATAGGTAAAACCTCTAGAAGTTTGAGGGATCATATTTATGAACATCTCACAGATATCAAAAAATATATATACCAGTGCTTTATGCATATTTTGTATACCCCTTCCATATATATATATATATATATATATATATATATATATATATATATATATATATATATATATATATAGATAGATATATATATATTTTTTTTGTTATAGACTAAATTAAAAAAGACCCCCAAGGTCAAGTTATGGATGAGCTTTTAAACCTCACAGAATTGAAGTGGCAAATTAGACTAAATGCTACAGTTCTGCCTGGTTTAAATGAAAGGTTATTCCTTGTCACCAGTTTTAAAATTGAAGCATTATGTAGCTTAATGAATTTTTCTTGTTGAACGTTTAAAAGTTTTTATGTAGTTTTTAAATTATTTTTAAGGTTTTTAATGACTGACATGTGACTAGAAGAATGTTTTGATTGGTGCTTTTATATTTAAATATGATGATTGCATTAATTAATTAGTTCTGATGAAGTTCCACTCTAGAGAACCAAAGCACCTAACTGAAGTTATGGAACAATAAAGACTTTTTCCTGTCAGCATTTTGGTTTCTGCAGCGATTTCCCCTTTCCTTGTACTGTACATTATGCATGCACTCAGGCCATTGGACCACACGTACCAGTAGGACTCAGTCATAGTCCATGTGGGAGTAAATGACCTGAGATGTACCTCCCTAGACTATATGAAGAGAAACATCCTGGAATTCTTGGAATGTGTGTTTCAGGCTGGTATGAGCCTAGCATTGAGTAGCATTTTACCATCTCCAAGGATGATGCCACAATACAAACAAAAGATGACTGACTTTAATAATTGGCTTAGTTTCTGGTGTCATTCTAAGGGGGTGCAGTATTTGTCATCATGGAAGGAGATGGTCAACAGACCACGCTGCTTTGTCAGGGATGGTCTGCACCTCTCCCCTCTAGGCTTTTGAATATTAGCTAAAACATTATCTTCCCACATAGTGCATTTTTAGTCAATGCCAGACTGAAAGTACTTCCGACGTAGCAAATCAAAACCAAGAAAATCTAAAGGTATTACTGCTCAGTGCTAGGAGTCTAAACAAAAAACTCCACTCCCTAGAAGCTCTCTTCACCTTAGAGAATGTAGACGTCTGTGTGGTCACGTCACTGAGACATGGTTTAAAGCAATGGAGAGCACACTAACAGTGCAAGGTTTCCTTCCACACATTTAGACTAGCTACTACACAGAGAGGGACTAAAGGTGGAGGTGTATCTATTTACATCAAAAATAAATATATCTCAAGGCTGGTCAAACAGAACAATGCACTTGAGCTGCTCCACGTTCAAATTACCATAGGAAAAATCCAATACCATTTCCTTGCAAGCTACAAGTCCCCCCTTTATGATCCAGGAAACCCATGCCATGTAGTTAAACTTGTTGGAAACATTCACTATCCAACCCAATACCATATTCATGGGCAGCTTTAATTACCTCACTAATAACTGGGAATCCTATAAGACACCAAACATACAGGCACAGTGATTTCTGGATTTTGTAAACATAAATTCCTTGGACCAGATAGCCAATAGACCAACCAGTGGTGCAACCATACTGGATCAGGTCCTCACTAATATGGAAGAGTGCTGCACACCTCCTACTGTAATGTCTTCCCTGGTAAGGTCAGACCACAAAATGGTCTCCTTTGAAGTAAAAACAAAACCTGGGCCCCCAGCTAAACCTGTAATATTCAGGAACTACTCTAAAGCTAACCTCCTGCTATTAAATGATAATCTGGCAACATTTCAAGCCCCCATAAACTCTGAAAACACTGAAACCTTGAACAAGCATGTTAATAACTGCATTGAGGCAGCTGTACCCACCAGAATAAAGTACAGAACTAACTCAAAAAACAAGCCACCCTGGTGGAATGACAGAATCAGTAGGCTGTATAACAGAAGGAAGAAAATCATGGCAAACATTAGGAGGTACAGTACGCAGCACGATAAAAGTGCTCTCATTAAACTAAACAACTCAAAGGACAAATAGTCTATCAAAGCCAAATTTGAAACTTTTGAAAGTCAAAAAACAAACCACAATCCAAAAATCGGCCTCGGTTGCAACAAGATGAAGAAAGATAAAAAATTCCAAATAAGCAACTAAGCTTACATTAATAACTTTAATTTAACAAATAAAAATAAAATAAATCAGATACATCCAGTGAATCAAGCGCTTTCGTCTCCAACCATTTGGAGACTTTATCAAGACAGAGCATGCCCCAACTGACAGCACATTTATAATACAAAGTTAATTACTGAACCAATCAACACCCAGGGTTCATGAATAATTCATGAGCAATGACTATTCATACAATTTACATCTAATAATGTCAGATAATCACACATAAAACATTCATCATCCTAAATATTACCCACTATAATACATATAAATACATAACTATAAAATACATTATTAAAATAAAGTTGAATATGTGTAAATAAAATCTAATAAAACCTCAACATTTCCTATATGTTGTACACTTCAAATAACCCTAATATATTGTAATATAAATGAATAAATACATGTATAAATAAACACATAATAGATACAGTATAAAATTCACCAATGTATATATATATATATATATATATATATATATATATATATATATATATATATATAAAACATAAAATTAATGCATATGTTTCAACTATTAAAAATTACAAGAACGTTTCTTTAAAAGCATCATCTGTCTAAAGCATTTAATCTTAAAAAGCAAGTAATTGCAACAGATTCATTTAAGCCTGGCCATTGGGTTGCATTCGTTTTCAACTGCCATATGGCCTCACTTTTCTCCAAATATAAAGTCCAAGGTCCACCTCTTGGGTCTAGTTGAATAACTTCAATAACAGTGAATTTAAAATCATGTCCGGGCCATTCCATACAATGTTTTACAAGGGCATTGGTTTCTTTTTGCAGTCTGATATCCCTCAAATGTTCATAAATACGGGTTTTAAGTTTCCTTTCTGTCTTTCCAATATAAAAACAAGCACATTTGGAACAGAAAGCACAATAAACCACCTTCTCAAAGCCAAATTTGAGATAAATTTGGACTCCCAGGTCAAGAACAACCACAAAGCATTCTTTAGCTATGTCCGCAACCTCAAAGGCAGTACACAAGTATGTGCAGGGATCATTATAAATGAAGCCATTGATACTGAGCCAGAAGATATAGCAAACCTACTGGCTGATAAATTCAGCTCCAACTGTACCCCTCCCTCCCCCTCAACCTTCTCTCGGGAAATACCATCAAAGATAACTCCCCCTGCTGTCACTAGGAAACAGGTCCTTAATGCTTTCTCTAAGGCCAAGAGCACTGCATCAATGGGCCCAGAATGAAGCATGATCTATCAGGCCCCCTGGAATTGCTATTTAACTGTAGCCTCAAAACAGGCTTCATGCCCCATGAATGGATAAGAACAACAGTCCTCCTTTGGCGCAAAGGTGGACCATCTACAGACCCTGGAAACTACAGACCCATAAGTCTCACTACTCTTGTATGTAAAGCCATGGAAAGAATTATCATGGAAATAAGTAGTGACATGGTAAACCTCCATACACTGCACCCAACCCAATTTGGTTTCAGAAAGAGCAGGTCATGCCTACTCAACCTGGTGGACTTCTTTCAGATGGTCACCAAAGCAATGGATGAGGGCAAAATAGTTCACACTGCCTACTTTGACCTGGTCAAGACATTTGATACAATACTCCGCTCAGGCATTGTTGACAAACTCAAGAGTTTAGTTACAAACCCAGAGAATAGCTAACTGGCTCACAGACAGGACCCAGGAAGTTAGAATTGGGGAGTCTAACCTCTACAAAGAGGCCAGTCACAAGTGGAGTCCCTCAGGGATCAGTCCTTGGACCGCTCCTTTTTGGTATTTACTTCACTGAAGTCAAAGCTGATGTCAGTGGACTCTGGCTGACTAAATTTGCAGATGATTGCAAATTAGGAGCTGCAATTGAATCCCACACTGACACAAATGTTCACCGGGAAGGGCTAACACAGACAAACAACTGGTGTCAAAGCCGTGGCCTAAAACAAATTTCCAAGAAATGCATAATAGTATCCTTCGGGAAGTTATCCACTCCTGGTGGCTATCATATTCTCAACACACCCCTTAGAGTTGACCCAGTAGTTAGCGACTTAGGGATACAGATAGTCAGTAATCTAGCCTTTGACCGTCACATGTCTACAGTAGTAAGGAAATCATTCTATTTTGTGAACTTATAAACAAAGGTATGGCATCTAAGTCCAAGGAAGTCATTGTTCCACTGTATTTGGCATTCAGCAGACCTATCATTTAGTACTTTCCCCCCTTTGGTATGCACCTAACCAGACATATCCAGGAATTGGAACGTCCACAGAGATTCCTCATTAAAAGAATACACGGCATGAGTAAAATGTCCTATGCAGACTGCTTCAAGGCCCTATCCTTGTGTTCTGTCTCCTACAGACTTTTGAGGGGAGATCTATGCCAGGCATATAGGGCATTATCAGACCCCACTCTGATGGACCTCTTGCATATCCACAAAATAAGCAGCACCAGAATTACCCATTCTAAAGACTTAAACCTTGCCTGTGATAGAAATAGGACCTGCTGGAGAGACAGGTATGTATCCCAGAGTCTACCCAGTCTCTGGAACAGGCTACCCATCCACGTGAAGCAGAGTTCCTCCCTAACCCAATTCAAGTGCAACTTGGACAGTTGGATGGGGAACTGGAAATTCATCCCTGGTTTTGCACCTATGTCTCTAATGGACACAGGCAACCTGTAAATGTTTCATCTCACAGGCCCTTGCTTGTACATATTTCATCTCCCAAGCCCCTGTGTACACTTATCAAGGGTATTAGAACTTGTCAGAGATTTGAGATGCATGTCTAGACTTAGAAAAGCTCTTGTGGTCGTTAGCCTAGTAAACGCCTATGAACCTGAACTACATATGATTTAAGTGGGAATGGTTACATTGTAATGTTGTTTTCTGAGGAGAAAAATTAAAATAATTATAGCTAGCACAGTGCTATTGATTTTACATTTGAAATGTCTTTCAAAGATAGCCATTTTCATGTTTGTGGAACTTTTAATGTGGGGCTTGTCAACTTTTTAGAATTTGCAACTGAAGTAACAATACATTTTCTAGAAAACAGCAATAGTGCAGCAATCTCAAAATCCATGGACTTTGGGAGTGATGGTTTGGAGGATCTAGACTTCAGTTAAGTTGTAAAGGACATGTTTGTTCATCAAAATGTAGACGAAGATACAATGCAGAGGTTGTTGAGAATGTTAGTCTGTGGAACTGAGTTAATGTGGGTAATAAGTCATTAGCAAATCTTATCCTTTTGAAGAGATACAACAGTTGTACTGCTTTTACATGCCTTGAACCAAAAAAAAAAAAAAAAAAAATCTGATGATGTCATTTTCATTCTTCCTCAACTGATGGGTCTCAGATCTGACTCTGCTGCTTCTGCCAGATCCTTAGATCCAAACTCTCAAGCTACTCCCTTTACCCACAATGCCATACGAACCTAACATACATCAGCTCTTATTTGCTGCCACTTACCTACATATGCGGATCCTCTCACTCTCGAGCTTTTGGGTGATTTGTTAGTTGAAATTGTGAGTTTTGCTAAATTTTCTTGTATCTACATTGGTCCTTCTGATTCTTTTCTGTCACCTACACCCCTTGATTAGTGTTTAATTTCCTTGCTGTGATTTTCTAAGTTACTGAGTTCTTGTTACTTCTCTTTAATACCATTGCTGGTACTTTGCTTTCTAAAAGTTTACTTCTGCTCCTAGAGTATTTATTGAATACCATTGTTGGTAGTTATCTTTTTCTACCTTTTCTGTCTTTTCTAGTATATACAAAAGTAAGTTTTTTTTTTTGTTTTTTTACTTAGTTAGTTAGGCCAGTATGGTTGATAAACCTACTGACCTCAAAAAAATGCATCACCTGTGGGCATAAAATATCAAATTCGGATGCCCTCAGGGAATGCATGTACTGTTTACGAGCTGCACATTTAGACACAGATTGGTGACCCTAAAGTGAAGGACACTCTGCCGAGATGTGAGCAAGAAGGAAAGACCCTGTCTGCCATAGAAATATTTTTTACACATCAAAAACCTTTTCCTGGAATCAGTGAGGAGGTAGGAAAATGTGATTTCATAAATCCCAGGGTCTTTTTCAAGACTCATGAGGAGAAAGTTCTCCCAGGGCCAGAGGGGGAGCTCAAATGGAAAATGCCGTCATTGAGACAGAGGTGGCCAGTAGAATAAGGGCTTCCGGGATTCCATCTTGGACAATACCTGTCAGTGCTCCTGAAAAGGGGCCTGACTGCTGCCCTGTCAAGGCAGTTGGGGGGTGTTTATCTCTGCACCAAAGAGCCTGGCTATTCATAACAAAAGATTGCTGGGTGCAGATAATTTTTATCCAGAGGTTATATCATACCATTTTCCCAAACTCCCCATACAAGAATGAAAGGAATCTGCAATATTTTACCAACTCAGAGGGAAGCAGCAGCATTAGAAATAGAACAGCTGCTAGAAAGAGTCATCCAGAAGGACCTGCCAGACCAGAGAGGATCCGGGACCTATTCAAGATTCTTTTTACTGCCAAAGAAGACAAGGAACTTAAGACCCATCTTGGATCTTGGCAAACTATACCAGTTTGTACAATATCCAAGGTTCCAGATGGTCACAGTTCAGTCCATTCTGCCTCTACTGCAAAAGGATGATTGGATGTGCTCAGTAGATCTTCAAGGTGCATACTATCACATCAAAATGAACAGGTGCTGCAGAACATATCTGCGCTTCCAGCTGGGAGACCATCATTACCAGTTTAGGACACTGCCCTTTGGTCTCATCACAGCCCCCTGAATGTTCACCAAATGCATGGTGGTGGTGGTAGCAGTTCACTTGAAACTGTTGGGATTCCGAGTGTTTCCTTACCTAGACAACTGGCTTCTAACTGCCCCAACCAGGCATCTACTCATGCAGGCAAGGGACTACTTGCTCCAGTTGTGCCTCCATCTAGACATCACAGTCTATTACAACAAATCACAACTCACACCTATGCAAAGTGTGGAGTTCATAGGTGCTCGTCTGGATACAGTCAGTCAGATAGCTTCTCTTCCTCCAGCTCGAATCCAGACACTGAGATCCCAGGTCAGGAAAATATGACATTCTTCTCTTCCAGCATGACTAATTTTACAAGCCTTGGGATCCATGGCAGCTGTTTATCATCTTTGCCTCTCTAGCCTGGTTTCACGTGTGAATTCTTCAATGGACCCTGTCAGTCCAGTGGTCCATTTTTCAGCATCCTTTAACTATCCCAGTCAAGATCACACAGGCATGCAGAAAATATCTTCTTTGGTGGATTCATTCAAACAAACTCTCTGAAGGTCATCCATTTGTTCATCCACTGCCCATGATCACAGCTACCATGGACACCTCCCATTTTGGGTGGAGGAGCACTACTTGGGAAGGACAGTTAAAGGTATGTGTTCCCCAAAGAGGCTGAATCGCATATCAGTGTTCTGGACATGAGAGCAGTCCTCTTAGCATTGCAGCCCTTTCAGGGCATTCTCCTTTCTGGGACAGTTGCTATTCAGATGGACACTATTTCAGTGATCTGGTACATCAACAAGTAGGGAGGAACCAAGTCTTATCCCCTTTGTCAGGTAGCAATGACAGCATGACAATGGTGATCTCTTCCATTCACTTTCCAATAGTTCCCAGGGGAAATCCAACATGATTACGGACAAATTAAGCAGGTCCATTCAGATGCCTCACGAGTGGTCTTTCAGTGTGAAATTAGTGGAGAGAATTTTCTGTCGATGGGGCCAGCTGTGCTGTGACCTATTCATGTCACCCCTCAACAACAAGTGCAGCAGGTTCTTTTCCCTGATTTCTCCAATGGGGGAGTCACAGAGAGATGCTCTAGTCCATAATTGGCCCTCTGGTCTCCTTTATGCTTACCTACCATTACCTCGCATCCCCAAATTTCTACAGAAAACATTCCATTTTAAGAGCACAATTATCCTCATTGCACCATTTTGGCCTCATCAGATTTGGTTGCCCTTCCTCTGGCCTCATCTTCTATATCCACCATGGATACTGGATCGCACTCCAGACCTCCTGTCTCACCCGACAGGTATGACTCATCTGGACATAACAGGCCACAAACCGGCCACATGGTTTCTGTAATTCCACTGATTGCTAGACAGCCCAGGCTCTCCTCCCCAGTCCATCATATTTTGTTATTTTCTCAAAAAGCTTCTACTAGAAAGATTTACAAAAGTAAGTGGAAGTGATTTTTGTTCTGGGCCTCAACAGGGGATCCCCTTTCTCCCCCAGTACGAGCTATACTTGATTTGTTTACTTCAATTTTCAAAGAAAGGAGTAGCTTCTCTACTATTAAGGTCCAGTTGGCTGCCATTCCATATTTCCAATTAGGCAAAATAACTCTACCTTAGCTTATTCTAAATTATGTAAAGCCTTTCTTAAAGGAGCCTTTTTACTTAGACTTCCACAAAAGGATCCTACTCTTCCTCTGGATTTTACTGCTGCACTTCAGGCCCTGACCCATACTCCCTTTGAACCTTTAGCCAGGTCAAACCTAAAATTTTTGTCGTGGAATACCATTTTTCTAGTCGCTATCACATCAGCTAGATGAATATCTTAACTCCAGGCTATATCTTTCAAATCTCCTTACCTGGTTTTCCACAAAGACAGGGTCTCATAGTGGACCAACCCATTCTTTTTGCCTGAGGTAGCTTCTGAAGCCAACATTAACCTCACAGTTTCCTTTCCACACTTTTCAAATAAGGGAGATTATGTGCTCCATCTTTTGGATGTGCATAAAGAACTTTGCTTTTATCTCCATAAAGCAAAAGATTTCAGGAAAACTGACCAATTGTTTGTCTCTTTCTAACAGATTGGGCAAGCCAGTTTCTAAAGTTACACAGGCCAAATGGTGGTTAACCAATTGTATCTTGTTTATCTATAGTAAAAGAGGATTATCATTGCTTAAGCCTCCTAGAACTCATTCCACAAGGTTTATGGCTGTCTCCTCAGCCTTTTGGTCAAGGGCTTCCATAGATGACATTTGTGCAGCTGCTACTTCTGATACCTTTATTGCTCATTACAAATTGGATTTGGTTTCTAAGAACAGAGCTGCTTTTGGCTTCACTGTACTCTGGGATATCTTTTCATGACGACCACCCAAAGTTCAACTAGCTGCGGACTCTGTCCCATCAGTTGAGAAATGAATGAAAGTGACAGTCAGATAAGAAAGTAATGTACTCATCAAAACATTCCATATGTGTTGTCCATTTTCATTCTTCCTCAACTTCCTGCCCATCTGCCCCCTTTCCTTTGCTCCAGGAAAGACCCAAGAGTTTTTCTTTGGGACTTTTCCTAGTTTGTGCTCCAGCTCTTTCTTATTCTGTCCTTTATTGTTTCCTTATTGTCCCTTTATCTATATGGACAGCAAATTCGGTCTGAGGTATATTAGATTAGTGGGACATTGTGGGTAAAGGGAAAAGCTTGAAAGTTTGGATCCAAGAATCTAGTAGAAGTGGCCAAGTCGGATCTGAGACCCATCAGCTGAGAAAATGGACAGCACAGGTGGAACGTTTATGGTGAGTACATAACTTTCTTTTTTAATAGTTCAATGTTCGCCAATAACTTAACCAGTGATGTTAAGTTGTCCATCTCGCCTTCATTCTTGCTGGATGGGTTCAGAGCCGACCTCGGCTCCGACTCGGCCACTCTAAAAGCTCGAGAGTTGGTTCCACCGGCTCGAGGCTGCCCCTATATCCCACAATGCTAGGCGTGAATTACCTCAGATCTCGTTTGCCGCTACAGCGATCGAGGTGTTTTCTACCGGCTCCAGGTTAGTTTAAATTAGATTAGTCTAATAACTTTTAAACTTACTCTAGATTAGTTTATCCCCTTTTGTTACCTTTAGTGTAGTGGATTTTTATCCCTTCTACCATCTTATCCAGCCCCTTTTTCAAGAACTAATAAGTTCTTTCCTTAGGCCTTCGGGCCCTTCCTTCCCTCAGTGTGTGTATGTGTTTTTGATAGGAGTTTTATATCCTTAACTAAACTTACTCTTCATAAGTTTTGTTTTAAAGTAAATTTTTCTGACAGTGTAATCGGTGTGTGTGTTGTTGTGTGTGGTTACACTTCGGTTCCTTGAAAATGTCCAAGGATTCTAAGGTCTCAGGCTTCAAGAAGTGTGACTCGTGCTGTCAGAAAATGTCTCTGACCAACGGTCACACTTCTTGTGTGTACTGCCTGGGACCTTTACACCTGCAGGACTCTTGTGCTGTATGCCATGGCTTCAGCCCTAGGGTCCTGCAGGAAAGAAAAAACAAACTCATATTAAGGGGTTTGCTTAAGCCTGAAGGTTCCCTATCTGCTACCTCGGGAAAACCTTCCAAGGCTTCTAAGACCTCGGCTCCAGCTTCTGAGTCGAGGCCTAAGGCTTCGAAGCCTGTTGCTACATCGGCTCTGGCTGGAGCCGATGAGTCTTTGACTACAGTGTCTGTGGTTCCCTCGGCTCCGGCCGGAGCCGAGGTATTAGAGGTTCCTGGGTCGGCTCCGATCAGACCTTCGGAGCCGACATCTAGAAAGAGGTCGAGGTCACCATCCCTTGGCTCCGTTCATTCGGCTCCAGCGTCTCCCTTGCTGTCTGAACGGAGCCACAGATCTCACTCCTCCAGGTCATCGAGGCTCTCGGATCATGACCTCCAGAGGGTAGTGAGTCGACTTTTAAAGTCCGAGGCACTGGCCCAAATGCTTCAGAGCCCGACTCATCAGTCGATGCCTCAACTTATTCCTATAAATATTCCTCCTCCGACTCCTTTGAGCTCGGGCAGGCGTCTCGGAACCGAGACTGTGGTAGCGTCTGAGCCGATACATTTGTCTTCGGCTCCGTCGTCGGCTCCGATTTCTTCTTTTGAGGAATCTTGGCGCCGGACTTCCCTCGTCGGGTCCGAGGGGGTGAGTGGCATCCGGACCCTTGTCCGACCCCCCTCTCCCTCTCGGTGCTTCGGCGCTGGTGAGTTCGGCTCCGACATCGGCCTCGGAGCCATCTCTGTCGGTGCCGAGGGAGGTTCTCAGCTTCTCGGAGCGGGGACCTCTGGCTCTGCCGGACAGGGGTGCGTTCGAGGTCATGCGGAGTGTGTTGGAACCTTGTTCTACTCCACAGTCGGCTCCGTCCGCCCCTCCCTCTTCGGTGCCTCTGGTTATGTCGACTCACTCCCTCATCCCAGACCGCAGAGAGCCAGCTCCTCAAGAATCCCCTGTGGGGATCTCATCTTCTTCAGAGGCCTCCGCTGAATTGGCAGGGGAGCCCCCTAGGAAGAGAAAGTGTAAGAGGAAGCACATAGACTCACCTGAGTCTGTCACCTCTGACACAGATTTAGAGGATTCCGAGGGTTCCCCCCATTCCCCTTCTGAAGATGTCTCCTTTGCGGACATTCTAGAGATCCTGAAACAGAGGGAAATTGGCCAGCCCTTAACCCTTCGGAGGATGAATCTGTGTATCTTGAGGCGTTGGCTCTCGCCCTTCCACCTCCTGGGTGTCCCCCTTTGATCCCCTCATGCAGGTGGTGGCAAAGCCTGGACGGCTCCTGACTCAGTGGACCCTACCCCAGGAGACCTTGAAATTTATAACAGCACCAACTGACAAACAATTTCTAACCAAAGGTGTTTCTGTGGATGCTATGGTGGTAGCTGCTGCCACCAAGAAGGAACTAGCTGATCCTTCAGTGCCTGTTCATCCCCCTAACAAAGAATCTAGGTCTATGGACAGGTATGGGAAGCGGATGTTTTCGTCAGCGACCTTTGCAATGCGTTCGCTGAACTACCTATGCCATTTCACCCGTCTCCAGAGAGAATTGATCAAGGAAGCGAGTGAGATGTTGAAGGATCCTTCAGCTGCAGATTTTCAGGACAAAATGAACACCCAGCTGACTACCCTAAATTCGATAGCTAACTCCTCCATGTGCCTCCTCTCATATGCGGCTGATGGAGCGAGTAGAGCCGCAGGGACAGGTGTTGCCTTACGTCGGCATGCCTGGATGCATCTATGCAATTTCGCGGACCCCTTTAAAACGTCTTTCACTAATTCCCCGTTTGATGGATCATCTCTCTTTGGTCCTCAAGTGAAAGAAACCTTGACTAGGTGTGAGACGGATGGCAAAACTCTCTCTGCCGTCGGAGTCCGTTTTTCTACTCCTTCTAGACCTTACCCCAAAGGCCAGAAAAGTGGAAAAATGTGGTTCCGCAAACAATCACAAGGGAATTTGCCTGACGCACAGAGTCGGTTCCCATCCAGAGGCAGAGGAGGGAACAATAATGGTAGACGTCACCCCAGAGGCAGAGGGGGTCCGCAGAACCAGGGCAATCGAGAATCCTTTTCCGATAAGCCCTTTCAGCATCCCTGAGGTGTTGCCCGACTGTCCACCTTCGGAGGCAGTCGGGGGAAGATTGTCACTGTACCCACAAGCCTGGCTATCCCTGACTCAAGACAAGTGGGTACAGTCCATCATTTCCGAAGGCTATTCCATTCCCTTCGTTCGCATTCCAAACCAATCAAAAATCCCTTCCAGATGTTCCACCCGCTCAAAGGGATCTTGCAGCTTTGGAAATTTCAAAGCTGCTTGCAAAACAATGCAGCCAGTTCCAGCAGACCAGCAAGCATCGGGAATCTACTCCAGGTTCTTTTTAGTTCCAAAGAAAACAGGGGACTGGAGACCAATTTTGGATCTCAGTATCTTGAACAAGTCAGTCAAGAAAACAAGATTTCGGATGGTCACGCTGCAGTCCATCCTTCCCCTATTGGGAAAGGAAACTGGATGTGCTCTATAGACCTTCAGGATGCGTACTATCACATAAAATGAACAGACGCTCCAGAAGATTCCTCCGCTTCAGGCTGGGAACCAGTCATTTTCAATTCAGGGCCCTGCCCTTTGGTCTCACCACTGCCCCGGTGTTTACCAAATGCATGGCAGTGGTAGCTTCTCACCTGAGACGTCAAGGATTCCAGGTGTTTCCATATTTGGACGACTGGCTCCTCACAGCTCCCACCAAGCATCTTCTTCTAATGGCCAGGGACTACACCTTTCGCATTTGTCAAAATTTAGGCATTTCAATAAATTGCGAAAAGTCTGTTTTGTCGCCTTGTCGTACTATTACCTTCATAGGCGCAAAGCTAGACACAATCAACATGTCTGCGAGACTAACAGATCAGAGAATAACAGACATACACAAACTGGTCTCGCTCCTCTTCAGCAGCAACAGAATCAAAGCCAGGTTAGTTCTGAAAGTGTTGGGGATTATGGCGGCTGCCATACCTCTGCTTCCATTAGCCAGATTCCACATGAGAATCCTTCAATGGATGCTCTTCACGCAATGGTCATACCAGCAACTTCCGATGTCCCACACCATTATGATTACGCAAACATGCAGAAATCATCTTCTGTGGTGGATGTCTTCCCTCAGCTCTTATTGGGAAGACCCTTTGTTCCTTCCTCCGGTTGCTACTCTGACAACGGACGCCTCCCTGATCGGGTGGGGGCATTATCAGGGCAGAACTGTCCAGGGCACATGGCAACCAGGCGAATGCCACTTGCACATAAATGTTCTAGAGATGAGAGCAGTGCTTTTAGCGTTGCAAGCCCTTCAAGACTCTCTTCCCTTGGGAACGATAGCAATCCAGACGGACAATATGTCTGTAGTGTGGTATATCAACAAACAAGGCGGAACCAGGTCCTACCCCTGTGTCGAGAAGCACTCAGACTGTGGCAATGGGCGATTTCTTCTCAGCGGTTTCTGATAGCAACGCACATCCCGGAAGTCCAATCAAATCGCGGACAAGTTGAGCAGAGCTATCCTCATGCCTCACGAGTGGTCTCTGAAAGACTCTGTTGTGAGAGAAATTTTTCTCAAGTGGGGTCAGCCTTGCTGCGACCTTTTTGCTACTCCCCAAAACAGCAAGTGCAGAGATTATTTCACCCTATTCCCTTTACCAGACCAGCCCAGCAGAGACGCTCTAGTCCAAGTTTGGCCCGGGACTTCTGTATGCATTTCCTCCTTCCCACTAATCTCTCAAGTGATACAGAAAGCTATCGCTCAGAAGGCCTCGTTGATCCTCATTGCTCCTTACTGGCCTCGACAGGTTTGGTTCCCCTTTCTACATCATTTTCTGTTGGGCGACCTTGGCATCTGGACCTAGTTCCAGATCTTTTGATCCATCAGTCGGGTCAGTTTCATCGCTCCCTTCCCTCTCTGAACCTCACTGCTTGGTTCCTCCAATTCCAACCTTAGCCAGGCTTCCTCAAATATCTCACTCTGTTCGAGATATTTTGATAGCTTCCCATAAATCTTCCACTCAAAAGATTTATTTGAGTAAGTGGAAACGTTTCGCCTATTGGGCTCAAGGAAGGGACATAGATCCTTTCACTGCTTCCATCCAAATGGTCCTTGATTTTCTAGCTGAACTCTTCCATGCAGGTTCATCTCCTTCTACTCTTAAAGTTCAATTTCTAACTTTCATGTGGGCATTTCAGAGTCTGCCATAATGTCCCACAAGCTTTGCAAAGCCTTTTTGAAAGGAGTTTTTCTACTCAGACCTCCTATAAGAAATCCTCCTCCTCCTTGGGACCTAAATTTAGTTCTTAGTTCTTTGATTCTTCCCCCTTTCGAACCTGCAGCCTCCTGTTCTTTAAAATTGCTATCATGGAAGACTCTCTTTCTGGTAGCTATTACTTCAGCTAGAAGAGTTTCAGAACTTCATGCACTTAGCTGCCGACCTCCTTATCTGTTATTCCATAAGGACAGGGTATCTTTACGAACCAACCCGTCCTTTTTACCTAAGATAGCCTCGGCGTCTAACCTAAATCAAAGCATTGACCTCTAATAGGTCTGAACAAAAATTGCATTGGCTAGATGTTCATCGTCAGTTAAGGTACTATTTGGATAGAACCAAACAATTCAGAAAATCTGACCAGCTGTTTGTCTCTTATGCAGAAGGCAGAAAGGGACTTTCAGTTTCAAAGGTATCATTATCTAGATGGCTAACATCTCTGATTTCCCTTGTTTATGAAATTAGACACCAAAAGCTGCCTAACAAACCTAAAGCCCATTCCACCAGAGCTTTGGCTACTTCTATAGCCTTCCAAGACAGACTGCCTATTGACACCATTTGTGCAGCGGCTACTTGGGCTACTCCTCACACTTTCATTTCTCATTATAAGTTGGATTTAGCTTCTAGGCATAGAGCTAACTTTGGTTCCACTGTTCTCAAGAGTCTGTTCCGTTAGGCCACCGGGACAAGGTGCTAGGGACGGTCCCATCCAGCAAGAATGAAGGCGAGATGGACAACTTAACATATAGAAGTTATGTTCTTACCATAACGTTCCATGTTAGTTGTCTTCTTCGCCTTCTTTCTTAAGGCCCCACCCTCCTTCCCCCTGGCCTGGACAGACCTAGAGGAGTTTGATTGTGACCTCTCTTTCTACCACCTCTTTGCGATAGGTATATGCTCTGCTGTGCATATTTTCCTAGATCAGGCTTAGGTCACCCTTTCGCTTTCCCTTTGTTTATAGAGGTGGACTCTTTTCCAGTTTTTCCTGGTTGTATTATTAGCTGGGCCTAGCTCACAAACGAGATCTGAGGTAATTCACGCCTAGCATTGTGGGATATAGGCGCAGCCTCGAGCCGGTGGAACCAACTCTCGAGCTTTGAGTGGCCGAGTCGGAGCCGAGGTCGGCTCCGAACCCATCCAGCAAGAAAGAAGGCGAGAAGAAGACAACTAACATGGAACGTTACGGTAAGAACATAACTTCTATTTTTACTTTGTAATGAGGCAGCTAGCTTCAGACATGCCTGTGACACTCGGGATCAGTCAGCAGCAGATGTGTGCAGGTATCGCACAAGCACAGTCTGCTGCCACCTAATCCAACATGGTGTATTGTGTGGCAGTCATTAGGATGTTGCCCAGCACTACCAACAGTTCCATGAGGACATGAGTTCTAGGGATACTGTAATGACCAGACTTATGAAGTCTGTGGTAGGACATGCTTCATCTGTGTCCACTGCCACTCATGGGTTGGAAATACCACCATCACCACCGTGACTGGTAGTGCTGTCCATGGTTGGAGTAGGGTATGTACAGTGCTCACCTCTGTCAGAAAATGTACGACTCTGTTGCCATCCCTTATTGTGGGTAGCTGCAAAACCAAGCTTCCTCTGGCAAGATGCATCAATGGCATTCTGCGTGCAGCTAATGATCTCTCAGTTGTATACCACAAGAGGCCTCTAGTCATACTATAACAAGTCAGCTGAGTGGTTCTAGATCATGGTCATGTAGTGACATTCCAGTGCCACCATAGGGGGAAAATATTAATTAGCTGGCACCTTGAGACCTCATCTCTACCTCCTGGGATTTGCTCCTCCACCCAGTATGTCTGGACAGCTGTAGGTCATGATTTTTGCATTTTTTAAATAAACTAGATTCCAGTCCGATTCTAGTTATAATGCAGGATCTGTGCACCTGTGCATATGATGATGACTGCGGCCCACTCCATTTTCCCTCTTGTATGGTGTATGAGGAGATCCGATGCACACTGTGGCTCAAAGATATGCTAAACAGCACAATCTAATAGTAATACTGCATGCATCACGGATACGGATATTCTGTTTAATACTGCACTATCATTGTGTGCTCATCCATAGTTCTGAAGCAGACATGTCTACTTTGCCTGCACTGTAATACTACAGTATATTGTGCCAATTGCTTCTTCGGAGGGGTGCTGTATGGCTGCTGCTTGATGTTCTTTGTGTTTTACTGCTGCAGTCATCACCTGTGGGTTATCCCTGCTGTGGTAGCCCTCGGCCGGCCCGAATACCAGAGTCAATGTTTTTTTTGCATCAGCTGCTGTCGGCTGTAGTCTGACGTCAGGTCGTCAGTGCTATAAAGAAAGGCAGATGACACCATTACATCAGTCATTCTTGCCATAGAGCCCGTTGCAGAAGCAGTTTGCAAGAGTGTTAGTCGGTCGCTACCAGAGTTTGAAGTTCAGCTGAAAACGTCTAAAGCTAAGTACCCCATTGGAGACCCTTGTCTGAAAAAGTTAACAATTGTCCCGCCTGTGGAAAACAGATCCTCCACCGAGACTTTCATTCTTATTGCATCGCTTGTTTAGCCCCATACCACGACGTACACTGTTGCCAGTTCTGTGTCCTCTTTAACGTGAGAACCATTCGCTGTAGAGCTCTTATTGTAGACAGGTATTTTTGTGTTCTGTCTTCACTTTCTGAAATGGCATCTGTCAGCCAACAATCCATGGGCATTCTGAAAAAACACAGAGATAAAGATAGAGACAGACCATACGAGGCTAAGCCTTTTGACGACTCTACCACTAAGCAGGTAGTCAGTTCTCTGGAATTCAGTGAGGCGCTTTTGCAGCCCCTGATGCCCGATTCGATATCTATGCAGGCCTCTACCAAGACCCTTTCGGAGTCCAGTATGCTGCAGAAATCTTCTTCTTATTCTGAGCCTTTGGCTGTCTCTGCCTCGGTTGGGTATGGAGCCGCTACGCAGGCACCGCCTTCAGAGGTGGCCTTTCACGCTACCGAATCTTGACAAAAAATGATGTCTTCTCATCCGACTACCATTTCTCTCAGAGTGATTGATACTCTTAGGCCTAGAAGCCAGGCCACTCCTAGAAAATCTGCTTCTAGCCACCATTTTGCCTCTACTCCTCCACCCCAAGTACAAATGCTTAAAATGGTGGATGATCTCATCTCCCTTATCAGGGGTAGTCAGGCTACAACTTCTAAAAGGAAAAGACACCCTTCTCCTGAAATGATGACAGAACAGGATTCTGAGGAATCTGACTATTCAGATTTTGAAGAGGAACAACTATCTCTGACTGCTTATGAGGATTCAGATGCAGAGGATCCATCCCTTCTGCCTCCCTGCCAGAAGACCCTTCCTTTGGGGAAACCTTTCACACCCTCAGGGAACATTTCCATTGGGAATCTCAGGATTTCCCCCAGTCTAAGAAAAGATTTAGAGAGTTTCTGGACCTGCCCCAGCACAGACCCCTGGCCATCCCCCATTTTATAAGTGGTGGATGATGTTTTCCATGAATCCTGCTTAGCCCCTGACGCCTTACCACCTGCTCCCAGTAAACCTGGCAGGGATTACAGGGTACTGGATTCTCACAAATACCTGTACAGAAATCCTGCTGCAGACCCAGAGGTCATTACACAGGGAACCAAAGGAGCTAAGACTAGTTTTGCCAAGAATCCTATTCCTTCTGACAAGGATTCTAGAGCTCTGAACAGATGGGGTAAAAAAGTATAGACGTCTGCAACCTTAGCTATCCGAATACTATAGTTCCATATGTCAAAATATCAACAACACACGTTGGAACTGTTAAAACAAAAGATTTCAACCTTTGCTGACTGTGCCAATTGAAAAGAGTTAGTAGATTTACTGCACTCTACTTGTCAAGTGACCAAACACTCATTATACTGTGGATATGATGCCCTAGAAGCCTCTTGCAGAGCAGCAGTGTCCGGATATGTCATTAGGAGACATGCATGGTTGAAGGAACAACCTCTCCCTGATCATGTCAAGTCTAAACTAATTGATGCACCCCTGGATAAGGACCGCTTGTTTGTAGTAAAAGCAAAAGAGGTGCTTAAAAAGATGGAAGACAAAGCAAAATCTATGCAAACAGTAAAAGATTTCTTTCAGGTTCAACCTCCCAGGTTCAGCAGGAACTTTTCCTCTAAGCACTGGTCCTTCCCTGCACCTAGCAGACAGGGCCAAGGTAAGCCCCACAGGGAGAGATCATCCAGGCCCCTATCCCAGGGCCAGCACAGAAGCAAACAGTGTACCACTTCTGCCCCAAGGGCAGGGAGTTCTAAGCCACCTTTCTATGGCAAAAACTCCCAATGACTCTCTCTCCCCCCTCTGCCCTCCCTTCAAACACTAAAAGCTAGGAGGAAGGCTCTCCCTCTGCAAAGAAAATTGGCTTTCTGTAACAAAGGACCAATGGGTCTTAAAGATCATTTTTCAGGGATACAAGTTCTCTTTCAGCGATCTCCCAATTCCAAGAGGGTACCCAGACTTACCTCCAAGTACTGTGGGCTGAGGCATTGAAACAGGTTCAAAGTCACATATCCCAGGGGGCAGTAGTACCTGTCCCCTCAGATCAAACAGGCACAGGCATTTATTCCAGACTATTCCTTGTTCCCAGAAAAGAGGGCACTTGGCACTCCATCCTGGATCTATCCATTCTGAACACCTCCTGGTGGTACCCAGATTCAAAATGGTAACTTTGCAGCAGCTGCTGCCTATGCTGACAAAAAAATGCCTGACTAGTGACCCTAGACCTAAAAGATGCCTACATCCACATCCCCATAAGGGAATCCAGGAAATTCCTGCACTTCAGAGCAGGCTCACAACACTTTCAGTTCTCTGTGCTACCCTTTGGCTTATTTACTGCACCCGGACTATTCACCAAATGCTTAGCCCCAGCCATAGCATTTTGCAGACAGAGAAATATACAGATTTACCCTTATCTGGACAACTGCCTCATTCAGGCAGAGTGCAAAGAAAAGCTGCTCCAGGACCTTCTCTTTGTCAAAACCCTCCTAACTTCCCTGGGGTTCACCATTAACGAGAAGAAATCAAAGCAAATACCCTCCAGGAAGATCATTTTCTTGGGAGCGCTGCTGGACACAGCATCCCAAATGGCCTCCCTCTCCCCAGAAAAGCAGAGCTTCCTGCCTCTCTACTTTACCCTGCTGGCTTCCAGAAGTCACCTCACTGGGAGGAAGTTCCTGCAAGCCCTGGGATACATGGTATTGTGCATCCTTCTAATTCCTCTGGCCAGGCTTCACGTGAGGAAACTTCAGTGGTATCTGAAGAACCTTTGGTGACAGCACTCTTGACCTCTTAGAGACCTCTCTCCCTCTGACCCCATGTATAAGGGCAGAGTTTCTCTGGTGGGCAGGGGCCTGTGCCAAGAACAAGTGTCTTCCCTTCATCTTCCACCCTACTGTCCAGACCATCACCACCGATGCCTCAGACATTGTTTGTGGTGCTCACCTAGCTGGGAGGTGCACCCAAGGTCTTTGGGATGCCCAGCACCTTCCCTTACACATCAGTCAGAAAGAAATTATGGCAGTACAAAAGGGTCTGACATCCTTCAAACCCCATCTCAGGCCAGGGGTTCTCCTTATAAAAACAGACAACACCACAGTAATGTAGTATAGCAACAAACGGGGGGGGGGGCCAATCTTGCCCTCTGTGCAGTCTAGCCATGAACCTCTGGCTGACAGCCGCCTCTATGGGTCTACACCTAATTGCCCAATACCTACCAGGGGTCACCTACACCCTGGCAGACCACCTAAGCATAAACTTACTGGACCCCCACAAATGGCAGTTCCCAGAAAAACTCTTTCTGCAAATCACTCAGGAGTGGGGTACTCCGGAGGTGGATCTCTTTGCTTTGCACTTCAACCACCAGCTTGAAAAATTCTGTACCAGGGAGTATTACCACCTAGCATGGAAGGTGGATGCCTTGACCTTCCCCTGGAACTCCCTGTTTGTGTACCCTTTCCCTCCTCTGCCTCTTATTCCCAAGGTATTGATCAAAATAAGGGAGGAGAGACCAAAGGCCATCCTCATTGCTCCAGATTGGCCCAAACAGCATTGATACCCCTTACTGCATAGCCTGAATTTACAGCCCCCCCCCCAGGTAGATTCCCCTGATCTCAGACCTCTTGACCCAGGTGGGGGGGATACTGCACCCAGACTTGCAGACTCTCAGTCTTCAGCATGGCTAATACTTTAAAAGCAAACAAGTGGTCCCTGTTAAGCTAACAGGTCCTGGATATTATAAAAGAGGCCAGAAGGCCCAGCACCAGAAAATCGTACGCAGGGAAATGGAAAAGATTCTGCTTCTGGTGCCAGTCCAGAGGGGCCAGTACCTCACATCCTTCCATCCTTCTTATCTTGAACTACCTAGCCGAGTTACTCAATAGTGACTTCTCCTCGTCTATTAAAATCCATGCCTCAGCCATTTCAGCTCATTTCGATTCAGACCTACCCCGCTTCTCACTTCCTTTGATTAAACAATTCCTCAGAGGGGCTTCTAATATCAGACTTCCCTTAAGGCCGCCCACACCAGCCTGGGACCTGAATTACGTTTTAGAAAAACTAACCTTACCTCCATTCAAACCTGCTGCTTTAGCAGAATTGAAATACCTTTCCTGGAAGACTGCTTTCCTACTAGCTATCACCTCAGCCAGAAGGGTTTCAGAACTTCAGGCACTCATGGTTGTTGAGCCCTTCATCATTTTCCATGCAGACAAGGTCTCCCTGAGGACTAACCCCTCCTTTATGCCCACAGTGGTATCTAATGTGACCCTCAACCAGGCCATACATCTACCCACCTTCTTTCCTAACCCTCAAAGCAAGGGGGAAAGAATTCTGCACTCACTAGATGTGCACAGACAACTCGGATACTACTTGGACTGTACTAAACCCTTCAGAAAAACAGACTAGCTTCTTGTCAGCTTTGCCCCAGGGGCAGAGGGGGAAGCCAATTTCCAAGCACACCATTTCCAAATGGATATCACACTGTATCCGTTTCTGCTACAGACTACATGGGAAATCCCCCCCCCCCCCAAGTCTCTTCGTACCCATTCCACTAGGGCAGCCTCCACTTCCATAGCCTTCCTTAGTGGAATTTCCACCAGGGACATCTTGAAAGCTGTCACCTGGATCTCTGTCCATACCTTTACAAAGCATTACCACCTACCTCTTTTTTCTAAGTTTAGGGTAGGGTTTGCCTCTGCAGTTCTGCAGGGCTTGCTGACCCATGCCTGGGGCTCTAACCTATACTTCCACCCCTCTCCTCAGCTTTGGGAATCCTCCCACGGGTGATGATTGCAACAGTGAAACACAAAGAACATAGTACAGTTGTGTACACTTACCATAAATGTAGATGTTCGAGTGTATTCACTGTTGCAGTCCCGGTTTTCCTCATTCCATCCCCCTTGTATCCTCTTTCCCAAGGGGGATATAAGCTTCCCACAGTGGCTGTAGCCACCAGGACCACTTTACCTTATTTCCTTGTGCTTCTGATGGGTTAGGGCAAGAAAAACTGATGTAATGACATTGGCTGCTTTGCTTTGTAGCACCGACGACCTGAGATCAGACTACAGGTGAAGGGAGCCAATGCAAAAAAAACATTGATTCTGGTATTTGGGCCGACCAAGGGCTACCACAGCAGGGATAACCCACAGGTGTTGACTACAACAGTGAATACACTTGAGCATCTACATTTATCATAAGTGTACACAACTGTACTTTCTTCATTCACCTTACTTTCATCAGCAGGTGACGTTTCTGTTTCTTCCATGTCAGTTTTCTGTGTTTGTGGGGGTGGGGGAGGGTCCAGCTGTACTCATATTATGTGGCTGGCCTGCCTGTTCCTCAAAATCATATTACGTAGCATGCTAAAAACATTCTGCAGACTGCAACAGGGTAATTTTACTATGCGCCTCAGAAATATTCAGGCAGTGAAATGAGCTTTGAGCTGGCTGAACAAATACTGTATGAGATTGCAGGTGTCTGCATTTGTTTTGCTTTACATGAATTTGGAAACGCTCTATGGGCCCCACACAGACATCTTTAGATAGGGCCATAGTGGGTATTGAGCATTACCTGCAACACAATAACAACATAATATGGAACCAGGAGGGTTACTGTATTTGAAGACACTCTATATGTAACCATTTATATTTACTTTAGCCATAGTGCTTGCTTTTTCGAACAGGATGTTCCAGTGGAATGTTACTCTGCAGAAAATGGCAATTTAGCTGAGATGTATGCCATATAAGTGAATCATGGGAACTCTGTACTGTGTGGGCACATTGATTATAATCCTATGTGCATCATAAGCTACCTAGCAGTTCACGAAATGGTTAACTTTGCTTTTCACATACCTCTGTAACTGTGGGCCAGGTTAAACCTTTATTGCTATATGTGCAGTTAATGGCACCTGGTACCTCAGGATGTCTGCTTTGGTGTGCACAAGATTTGGCCATACATGTGCAGAAGCATAATTTTGAGGAACATGTTCATGTTGGATTCTGAAAGGCCTTTGTAGCTACCACAGTATGTTACATATACTTTGGCCTCCACAGGATTAGGAAGGTCACTTATTCCTGCAGAATCTTCTTGTGCATGATGCATGCCAACCAAGCTCTGTACGATATCCATGTCTATCAGTAATCTCTTGGTTAGTAAAGTTATAGAATGTTATTTGGCATAGGTAACATCTGTTGCTGTCTGACATCTAATCACATGAAAAGGAGGAACACGGCAGTGCTGCTTGCTACTATATGCTGCTTGACTGCTGTTGCAGTCATGAGCATTTTTGCTGTATGCAACTCTATTTTGGAAAGCTTTGCTTTTTTATAGTATGGCCACATGTAACATGTGATGGTGTTGGGGCTTCTCTTGTGAGGTGGTATTGTGGTGGATATATATCCACATCAGTAATAGTTTGCTTATCAGCTGCTGTAACCACAGGTAGAAGGTTGCCTGTGCTCACAGCAACTGAGCACCCTTCCCCCTCAGTGGATAGTGAGCAGGTGTTATTATTAGCTTCATGTTCTGCCCAAACCTCTTAAGGTGTCACCACAACAGTGGGTCTGCGCTGTGAATACACAACGAAGTGCACACCATATGAGTACCTGTGCTACAGCTATGTCTCTGTGGCATGTCTGCTGAGGTGCCCATACAAGAAATACCGTACAGTTTCAGTTTACCTCTGCTGCCATCCTGAAGTGGCTGAATACCTGATATTCCTATGAAGAACATAAGGAATATATACTCTGGTCTGCCTGCAGTATGTGTGCAGTGCTGTTGTAAAGAAGTCTGATGTACATCTTATTGAACTGTGTGGTGACTGGTCCAACCAAATGCCATTGCCCACTCCACCAGAGATTAACCCAATATAGCTATCCCCTTGCACATAAATCAAAATTTCCTTCAGCTGTGTTAGCTTGTTGCTCCCTCATGACCCTCCTTCATGGCTAGCCTCTTAGCTCCTGTGAAATGTGCCTTTGCTTTGTTCAAGCATTTCACGTAAGTGACACAATTATGACATTGCTGCAGTGTGCAACCCCTCCCCCCCCCCCCCCACACACACACACACACAAACATGCACACATACACGTACACACAAGCAACATAGGTGTCATGGGCCACTGTTTGCCACATCTGGTCCTGGAAAGGCTGGCCAGCATTCATCTCCCCAGCAGGAGACACACATTGGCCTTAGATCCTGCATGTCTGTAGCAGAACATCATTTTCAAGGTGGTTGAAATTGTCCAGCCTTTGTCTTTCATCTCATCCAGCAGTTATGCAGACACATGTGAACACAGAAGACAAACTATAGAATGTATGCTGCTGTGACTGGTAGTATGACAGCTGCTGACTCAGGATAACATAGGCTGTACAATATTGTAGTCAAAGGGACAGCTCTGAGGTATGGCAGATTACAGCTGAAGCAACTTATATGGGAACACACACAGCAGGAGTACCTGCTGTACATTGACACACATGCACTCCCTACAGGCCTAGCCTTTTTGTTGTGTTCTACAAGTTTGTACGGGGATAGCAGGTGTCCCTAGTGTCAACATTCGGGGACACCTAGGAAAGCATAAGTGTCTCTTTTAAGCCATATATCTGATGTTGTCTTTTTCATCCATTCCTCAGCTGATGGGCTTGGCTCCAGCTTCAGCCACTTCCATACACTTTGAATCCATAGCGCAACCTTCTCTCCTTACCTATAATCCCCTCTTTAGCCTGGATTACCTCTGATCTTGTTTGCTACTTCAGCAATACAGACATGGTCACCTCTAGCTTGGGTAGTAGGGACAGATAAGTGGTATTTTTTTGATAGTGACAGAATTGGAAGGCATTATCTACTGTAGTGATATGCTTTCTACCCCTCAAAGGACTTTTTCTTAGAACCACAGAGACGTTAGGAAGATGTGGGTTCACAAGTCACAGTGGTCTTCCTAGGACTCCTATGGGACCCTCCTCCCCTGTGACAGAGGAGGGAACTCTAATGGTAATTATCACCCACCTGGAAGAGGAGGTCCACAACACTAAGGCTTCAGAGGTCCTTTCTCTGAGAAGCCTTTTCCGTGCTCCTGAAAGTTGCCCGAATGCTGCACTCTGGAGGCAGTTGGGATGCACTTATTCCTGCACCCAGAAGCCTGGGCAGCCATCACCAAAGAAAGCTGGATGCAGGGGTAATATTTAGAGGTTATACCCGTTTCCCTTCAGCCTCCCAATCAGCCCAGAAAAGTTCCCGACGTTCCATCCAATCAGAAGAAAGCACAAACTATAGACAAAGAAGAACTGCTGGCAAAAAGAGTCATCCAAATGATCCCCCCAGACAAGCAAGGATTTGGAACCTACTCAAGGTTCTTTTTGTGCCAAAGAAAAACTGGGACCCAAGACCAATCTTGGATCTCAGAAATTTGAATCAATTTGTCAAACACTTGAAGTTATGAATTGCCATGATTCAGCTCATTCTGAGACTGTTGCACAAGGATGATTGGATATGCTCAATAGATCTCCAGAATGCACCCTGTCATATCAGAATAGACAGGCAATCCAGGAGGTACAAGCACTTATGTTTGGAAACCAGTCACTACCAGTTTAGGTCCCTGGCCTTTGGCCTAACCACAGCCCTTAGGGTGTTCACCAATTGCATAACAGTGGTCACAGCTCACTTGAGACTGTTAGGATTCTGGATGTTTCCATATCTTGACAGCTGCCTCCTCTCTGCTCCCACCAAGCCTCTATAGATTCAAGCCAGGAACTACTTGCTCCAACTATGTCTTCAACTGGGCATCACAGTGAACTATGCCAAGTCTTGGTTCTCTCCCACTCAAGTCCTGGAATTCATTGGTGCTCATCTGGATACAGTGGCACAGATCACAAGCTTACCACAGACAAGATTAAACACTCTGCAGAGCCAAGCATCCAACATTCTGTCTCTCTTCCTTCTTCTCCATTAAGGTTAGTATTGTACCTTCTTGGATCTATGGCACTTTCCATAACTTTATACCTTTAGCAAGGTATCACTTGAGGTTATCTTCTGGCTCATCTGTCAGGGATAACTCATCCAGATATTTGGACCCTCAAGTTAACCACATGGTTTCTCCACGTCAAATGATTGCTAGACAGGTCTAGGCTTTCTTCCCCAGTTCGACACATCTTTCCATCCTGTCAGAAGGATTCTACTAGGAAGATTTATAAGACTTTCCCTTTGGGCTCTCTATAAGCAACTAAACCCCTTTCCAGCATGTATTCCAGCTATTCTTGATTTTCTTGACTCTGTTTTCAACAGTGGAGCTAGTTGTTTTGCACTAAAGGTCCAACTTGCAGCTATCTCTAATTTTTACACAGGAGAAAACCATTTGTCTTTGACATCATCAAGACCAAAAGGCACCTTCTTGCTGCAACCACCTATTAAGGATCCTACTCCTCCATGGGATTTAACAATACTTCTTCAAGCTCTGACTCCATCCCCTTTTGAAACATCTGCTAAGGTGGACTTAAACCTTTTTGTCTTAGAAAACCATTTTTCTGGGTGTGATCACATTGCCAGGATGGGTATCAGAAACCCAGGTTCTCTCTTCCCAGCCAACATATCTGATCTTTCACAAGGAGAGGTGTCCCTCCATACTAATACCTCTTTTCTGTCTAAGGTAGCTTCAAAATACTGCTGTAAATCACTCCATCAACCTTCCTATTTTATTTCCAACTTTTTCCAACAAAGGGTAATACATGCTGTGCCTGTTGGATCTTCATAGGCAGCTTAGCTTCTGTCTCCATAGAACTAAAGATTTCAGAAAATCAGATGAGCTGTTTGTTTCCTTTTTCAAAGCTTAATTGGGCAAGTTGGTCAAAAAGGTAAATTTGGCCAGATGGTTTACTGATTTAATTTCATTTGTTTATGCGAAGAAAGGATTGACATTACCTAAACCTCATAAAGCTCATTCCACAAGGTCTGTGGCCACATCCTCTGCTTTCTGGTTCAGAACTTCCATAGATGACATATGTGCAGCTGCAACTTGGTCTGATACTCATACCTTTACTGCTTATTTCAAATTGGATACTTTGTCTAGGGATAGGGCAGTGTTTAACTCTGCCGTATTCAGAAATATCTTTCCTTCAGGACCATACTGGGGTTTCTGTAGCTGGGGACTCTAGACCATTGGCTGAGGAATGGATGAAAAAGACAACGTCAGATAAAAAAAGTTATGTACTCACCACAATGATGCATTTGTGTTGTCTGTTTTTGTGCTTCCTCAACCTTCCAACCCTTTTCCTACTTGGAAGATTTACATTTGGACTGCTAATATGTCCTGAGGAGTGTTGCCTGCCTGCCTTTCTGATAAGTGCCAGCCTTCTTCTTCCTTTCTTTGTAGTGTTTCTGGAGTCTGATTTGTAATTAGACTGCCTTCTTACTGACTTTTTTGTTGTGGTGCAGGATAATAAGAGGAATAGAGGGCAAACTCAATCTGAGGTCATCCAGGCTAAAGAGAGGATTACGGGTAAGGGGAGGAGCCTGAGCTGTGGATCCAAAGTCTGTGGAAGTGGCCAAAGCCTGATCAGAGATCAGATCTGAGAGCTATTGGTTGAGGAAGGACGAAAACAGACAACACACATCTATCATTATTGTGAATACATAACTTGTATTTTTTTTGTCAGACTGGTACAGATGTCTCAATAGATTTGTTCACAAGGGAGTCACATTCGGAATAGTAGGCCATAGCCCTCTGGTACAAGGTTTGGTGGAGAACTATGCCATTTGTAATTATCAGTAAGATCAGTAAATATTAAATCATTTTTTTTTGAGTAATCCCTGAATTAGAAGAATTATTAGGGGCTGCAGTGCAGGTTTTTAGGGAGGAGGTCACAGTGAAATGGTCGGATTTGACTAGAAAGGGGTAACAAGGAGAGGCAGTTAGGGGGAAATTTTTGTGAGGACAAGATCAAGAAGATTAACATCTCTAGTAGGCAGGGGATCAATTTAATCAAATCTATTTGCATTTACAAAGTCCAAAATTCTCTGGGCAGATTTATTGTTGGTAGTATATGTTTGCTGGTTTAAGTATGTATAGTTGAAGTCACTCATAAGAAAGGTATTTGGTCTGATGGCTAACTTTTCTAACTAGTTAGTAAGTATTCTGCATGCTCTGAGGGTGTCATAGATGGGGGGTTTATGATATTGGAAATGTGATAATTCATTTTACAGAATAAACATTTTTTTTTCATTTCTGTATTCTACAAATTGCCAAACACTATGCAAATAACACCTCTCATCATTGGAATCAAATTATTTTTAAAGCCTGAATGAGTGGCAACTGTGTAAATATGACTTCACCCAGTTCCAGAACTGTATTCTGTGGAGTCTGGCACAAGAAGATGGGTTTACAAAGAAATATGGATACTCCTTTAGCCAATTATTTTATCTTTAAAATGCGGCATTGTTCTAGGTGAAGGTAGAATGCTGCTCAATGCCAAACCATTACCTTCGTTGAGAACATGAGTGGAGAGCTCAACAGTGTCTCTCTGTATTTCCCCTAAGGTGGAGTGACTAAGATGATTCACCCACACATAGGTAGATGCATGGTTATACTCGTATCCTGGGTGGTGCAGGGATCTAAGCAGGTGTAGTGTTGTCCCTAATATGATCACCAGAAGAGCAGCTGTCACCCTATCCTTGCCAACCTGAAGAGTGCTCTGTCTGTCTTTCAGTGGAGTCATCAATAAGCAAGACATTTCTGGGATATGCTGCAGGCTTATGGACATTAACTGTATAGACTTGCAGTACAGGTAACTCCCAGTAATAGTAGGTGTGGGTTCAGTTAAGGGTGTGGTGTTTGTATTTTGACTGCTTGGCTGAGGTATGCTAGTAGTATGCCTAGGAAGCTTTAAGATTTATTTAGTACTTTAGCATTTGCAGGGTTGATGATGCAGAACTATGATAATGCTGTGTTGTTGAGGTGTTATGGACTATGGATATGATTGAGAGACTAGTCTCCAATTTAGATAAATAAGTACACCTCTCACAGGTGGAACCACTTTGTATTAGAGGAAGTATGTGGTCGGTAAATATGAGGTGTTTACTACAGTGCTGTTTAGAATGAATCTAGTCTTCAGTGAACCACGTTGTCACAGAAAATCATTGTACACCATACCTCTTTAGCTAACGTGTTTTTTTCCTGTCATTTTCCCTTCACAAAATCATGCTGACTCTGCAGATGTGTGCTTAGTGTTTCACACTAATCTCAGATTTCTTTGTATATGGGCAAAAAGGATTTTTTATGGATTCTTAAAAGCGACTGTTTATCCAGTGCTGTTTTAAATGCAAAAACAGCACTCGTGTAGAACTTGAGCATATCCGGAAGGTGCCATAAACACTTGAAATGTGTTTTCTGGATGTGCTCAAGTACAGTGAGAGTGTTGTTTCATGTATAGCAACATCTTTATATATATATATATATATATATCTACACACACACGTATATATGTGTATATGCATGTATAGATACATACATATTGTACATGTTTCGGGGAGTTGTTTTTCTGACTTTTACGCATCAAGGATGGTAAAATGGATTTTGTTTTTACTGTCATAAATGTATTAATACAGACAAGGAGATCTTGGTAAAATGGATTGTATTTTTACTGTCATAAATGTATTAGAGACAAGGAGGTCTTCAACTAGGAAATCATACTTGTTGAAATAAAATATACTTTTAATGAGTTCATGACAGTTGCTTTTCTCCTTTCAAGACCGTGCTTTCCTGATGGAGAATCAGTCCATATTGTATGAATTACTGCCCAAGATAATTCTCCCAAAGTTAATGCATATATGAACAATATATTCACCATAACAGCAGGTGTACAAGGTAGAAGTCAGTCGGACAGAAAAAAATTCCAGTCCCAGCCTTCTGTGCGTGTTTCACAACATGTGCTCTGAAATTATTTTAGTTTTCACAGTGCATCATTTGGGATTTCTCGGTGTGAAGACCTGCGGTGAGTGCCTTCCAGTGTTCATTAAATAGGGCATTCATGCTAGCTAACCTTTGATGCTTTCCTAAGAAAAGGCCAACATTGACTTGAGCAGGGGTTAATCTTTTAAATAAAAATAACAAGTGCTAATGCTGAAAAACCTATGTGCCATAGATGATGGTTCAATTAGCAGCCCCAGCAATGGAAAAAAACATGGGATTGGGGAGGGCTGCACACACTCTGGGGTACACTGAATGGTGCAGTTTTCCCTGGTGGAACTATTATTTGTGCTTTGAGGGGAGGGCCAGAGATGCTGGAGAGGACATACCCAAAGCAGAAGTAAGGAAATGAACTTGTTGCAGCCTTTTGCATGTCCCCTTTCCAGCATTTTGCCAAGTACATGCAGGGGAGTAGAGCAGTATGAAAAAATGTTGAACCACCAATGAAGGCTGCCTGAATGATGGCATTCTTCTCAGTGATGGGAATGAACTGGCTGACTGGTTGGGAGGAGGCTGATGATCAACATACTACAACACAGACAAAGAGAAAAAAAATATTTTTCGTTGATCCTTCCCCAGCCTGAGCTTCCCTACAAAGCTAAGATAACACCCAGTAATTGTATTGAAATGTAAGTCATTCTCTGTGTGCACGTCTTTCACTTTTCTTACTGCTTCTTTAGCATCACTGTAACTTTTCTATAGCTGCACTCATTCCCTCAGGTTTCCCTCCTTTTCTTTCTTCTCCAGACATTCATATTTTACTACCGCTGGTATATCTCCACTGACTACATTTGCTGGCTTCTCTGTTACCTACATTCTATTTCTTTCTTTCACCTATACTGTTCTCTTTACTCAGTTTCATGACCTCTATTTATCACTACTTGACTCTGACATTTCATTCTTCCCAGCCTCATCTTCCATACTCTGACAGCACTGTTTATTTAAGGATAGATTACTTCCTTTTGCTGTCATTAATCCCCCCCCTGCCATATGTAGCCACGGGTTACCACTTTTGGGTGCATGTTCCTTGATCGAGCACAAAAAGGGAAATTGGCTAGGATTAAAATAGCCACAAGGGCAGCTGATCTATTACTTACCTATGAACCTTATAAAATCCCTAAATTAGTATGCTTCTGTCTTGCAGGTGCTTTACTTTCACTTCTGTATCATCAAACAGTTAAAGCTGCTGCTGTATTAATTAGTATGTTGAAGTAATTATTTCTCATTGAGATGAATTTTCTACTTTCTTTTTTTTTTCTCTCCCATCATTTTGGTATATTTCATATATTGTTCTCTGGATCATGACTTCCATTACTTTAGTTCCTATTTACTACTTTGTGTTATTATCCTCTTACTTGGGTCAAAGGAGAAATATTTGATCTCTGCTTTCCTTTCCCTCATAGGTCATAGTTAACAGATTTAAGCTGTATTCCTCCTTATCTTTAACCTAATCTGCACATCTCAAGTATATATTTCGTGACCACACAAAATAACCGTCATCCAATTTAGCTCACTAAGCACCCAAAATATTGCAACTGAGAGCTCACCAATCATTTTGTCTGACATAAATTAATCCTCCACTCATTTTATTGACCATAAGTCATACATCCACAAATACCAACTCAGTCTAATCTGTCATAGCCACATACTGGTGTTCATTCTTCTATGAAACTCAGACTCTTGTCTCCCCTAAGAATGCTAACTCAGCTTATCTACACAATGACTACATTCTGCTATTTCATTAGTGCATAACCTCTTTGCTCCCTGAACTGCTTTCTGTCCTCTCTTTCTGCATAATTGATTTGTTCAAAGATAACCCTTCTCCAAGCTCTAAGTACCTCTGAAATGTACTGCCACTTTCTTTCTTTTCTTGTCATACATTTCCCTTCTTAAATAGTCTAAACCATCTTTCAGACTTGGTGCAAATGTATTTTAATTGAATGCTTCAGAGAGAAAACCCCTGCTCTAACTGGCCTACTATATTTCCATAAATCAAATAGGCAATTACATTCCACCAACAAAGCCCTGATTGAAAAAATTCCATGTAAATACAGCTCTGATGAATCTCTCTTTCCCAGTGAAATTACTTAAACCTGGAATAGCCTTCCTCCTGACATCAGGCTACAAACCTGCACTCCCACTTTTAAACAACACCTTAAATCATACCTTCTCACCAACTCTTATTACATTGCAAGAGTATCATTTCCTTATTCTTGTTAATTATAAGTCTAATTTCTGTACTCAACTTATGCTGTTTTCCTTATGTTCCTAGTGAATACTAATGTGCTAAGGTCACATACTTTTAATCACTATCAGTCAGCTGTTTTTTATCTAATATTTGATGTTATGTTGTCCCCATCTCGCCTTCATTCTTGCTGGTTGGGTTCGGAGCCGCTTTACAATAGCTCAAGAGCTTATACTGGCTCGAGGCTAAACCCTATCCCAACATGCCTAGAGGTAGCTACCCAGATCTCATTTGCCACTTGCAGCATCGAGATTGCGACTACTGGCTCAAGCTAAGTATTTAGAGTTTTTCGTATTTTGCTGTCATCTTTATCAGGATTTTACTAGTTTAATTAAACTTGTTGGTGTCTAGCTTAGTCCTTGCTTGACTAACAACTTTCTGACCTTCCTCTGCTGTTGTTTTTTTGGGTTCTTCTTGGCCGTCGTTTTCTTAGGCCTTGCTTTCCCCTTGAGCCGTTTAACTTAGAGGGTCCATTTCTTCTTTTCCCACTATCTGTTGGAGTAGCCGTTTAACTTAGAGGCTCCCCTATTGGGGGAGCCACAGGCTCTCTCCCTTCTTCTTCTTCCTTTCCTAAAAAAAAAAAAAAAAAAAAAAAAAAATGTTTTCCTTGCTTGTTTGTTGTTGTGTATTGCTAGCTGTTATAGCCTTATTTTTGATGTTTGTGTCTTCCTAGTTATCCAGCATGTCTAAAGTGTCAAAACCCTCAGGTTTTAAAAAATGCGACTCATGCTGCCAAAAAATGTCCCTTACGGATGGGCACACGAGTTGTGTATACTGTTTAGGGGCTGTTCACCTGCAGGACTTATGCTCATCTGTCATGTTTTCAGTGCTAGAGTCCTGCAGGAGAGAAAAAATAAACTGATTCTGCATGGCCTTTTGAAGAACCCTCAGGATCCTTTGTCTCAGGTTCCTCAGCCAGCAAAACAGCCTGACAAATCTCACAAACCATCCCCAACGGTTCTGATTTTGGAGCAACCCAAATCTGCTGTAAAATCTTCGGCTCTGTCAGTTCCCAGTGTCGGCTCCGACAAAGCTATGTCTCTGGCGGCTCCATCAGTGTCTTCAGAGCCAGTCCAGTCCCATAAAAGAACTAGGTCTCCCTCTTTGGAGTCAGTGTGCGCTCTTCTCCACAGTCTCCTTTGTTGCAATCTGTGGCAGGCAGTCACCGGTCCTCTTCTCACTCCTCTCGGGCCTCCAGGCTTTCGGATCATGATGTGGAGAAGAATGGTTAATAGGCTCCTCAAGTCACAGGCACTTGCCAAATTGCTATCGAGCCCAGCCCATAAGGAATTGGCTCCTTCAGCTCATCCAGCTTCTCTATCGGTTCCTCCCCTGACTCTCTTAAGCTCGGAGCCAGAGTGCATGGATGTTGTGGTGGTGGAATCATCAGCTCCGGTTACTTCTCCTTTATCGGTTCTGACTCCCGCTCCGATCTCCTCGATGCCTCAGTCCATCGAGGGATCTGGGCGCCAAAGCTCTCTCGTCGGCTCCAAGAGGGGAAGTGACATCAAACCCTTGTCCGACCCTGCTGTCCCTCTCGGATCTTCGGCGCAGGTGAGTTCAGCTCCCACATCAGCCTCAGAGCCATCACTCTCTGTTCACAGGAGATCTCAGAGCTCTTCGGAGCCAGAGGCTCCTTCAGCTCAGGACTGTGGCGCCTTTGAGGTAATGAGGAGTGTGCTGTCCCCTGAGACCACTCCACCCTCAGCTCCATCAGCTCCTTCTCCCTCGGAGCCTATTCCTGCCTTTGACTATCCTCCTCTCCCCAAGCGTAGGGAACCTATGCCCCAGGATGCCCCATTGGGTGAACCCACTTCTTCCTAAACCTCCCCTGAATATTCGGAAGATGTTCCTCGGAAGAACAAAATGTAAGAGGAAGCATCTGGACTCCCCTGAGTCCATCACTTCAGACACAGACTTGGATGAATCGGGAGGGTCCCAACGGTCCCCCTCTGAGGATGTCTCTTTTTCAAACATCTTAGAAATCCTTAGACAGAGGGGTGGCTGGAAGTCCCTAGCCCCTTCTGAGGACGAGTCTGTCTACCTAGACGCATTTGGTTCCCGACCCTCAACCTTGTGGGTGCCTCTGCCTTTTGACCCACCTTTGTCTGTAGTGAGTCGGAAGGCATGGAGCTCTCCAGAGACCATGGAACCGGTTCCGCAGAGACCAAATAAATTTATAACTGCCCCCGAAGACAAGCCCTTTCTTTCCAAAGGGGTTCTTGTTGATGCTATGGTGGTGGCAGCAGCCACTAAGAAGAAACTTGCAGAAACTTCTTCATCTGTCCATTTGCCAAACAAGGAGTCCCGTACGATGGACAGGTATGGGAAGCGTATGTTCTCTTCAGCGACCTTTACACTCAGGTCACTGAATTATTTGTCACACTTCATGCGACTTCAGAGGGATCTCCTAAAAGAGTTGGGAAATACCCTGCAGGATCCTACAGCTGAGGGAGTTGTGAATAGAGAGGCTTCCCAGCTTGCGACCTTGACTTCAGTGGTTAACTCCTCCATGAGACTCATTTCTTATGCAGCAGATGGAGCGAGTAGGGCAGCAGGTACCGGAGTTGCTTTGTGGAAACACTCCTGGATGCACCTTTGTCAATTTGCAGAGCCCTTCAAGTCCTCCTTTACCAATACCCCTTTTGATGGCTTGTCCTTGTTTGGGCCTCAGGTAAAAGAGACTCTCACCAGGTGTGAAAAGGATGGCAAGACTCTCTCTGCTGTGGGAGTCCGTTTTTCCACTCCATCTAGACCCTACCCTAAAGGTCAGAAGAGTGGGAAAATGTGGTTTTCAAAAATCCCAGGGAGCTTCGCCTGACGCACATGAAGAATTTTCCCCCAGGGCAGAGAGGGAAACAATAACAGAAGACGCCAGCCTCTCGGCAGGGGGGGGGGGGGTCCACAGCAGCAGGGTGACAGAGACACATTCTCTGCTAGGCTCTTCAGCACTCCTGAAGGGAGGCCCGACTGTTCACCTCTGGAGGCAGTCAGGGGCAGAGTATCATTGTACCCAACAGCCTGGCAAGCTATTACAAAAGATGCATGGGTACTGCCAAATAATATCCAGGGGTTACAAAATTCCCTTTTCCCAGTTAACCCCTCAAGAACAAAACGTTCAGTCCCAGATTTTCCACCCAGTCTTTGGGATCAAGCAACCCTAGAAGGACAAAGGTTGCTAGAAAAAAGAGCCATCCAAGAGGTCCCCACAGACCAAATCGAATCCGGAACTTACTCAAGGTTCTTTTTAGTTCCAAAAAAGACAAAGGACTGGAGACCCATCTTGGATCTCAGCAAGCTAAACAAATCAGTAAAAAATGCGAAGTTCCAGATGGTAACGCTGCAGTCCATTCTCCCCTTTTTGGGTCAGGACAATTGGATGTGCTCCATTGATCTCCAGGATGCATACTACCACATAAAAATGGACAGGCGATCCAGGAGATTCCTACGCTTCCGGCTGGGAGCCAGTCATTATCAGTTCAGAGCTCTGCCCTTTGGTCTCACCACAGCCCCCAGGGTGTTCACCGAGTGTATGGCAGTGGTCATGGCTCACCTGAGACGTCTAGGATTCCAGGTGTTTCCATATCTAGATAACTGGCTCCTCACTGCTACCACCACGCATCAACTGACCAAAGCATGGGACTACACAATTCAAACCTGTTTCCAGCTAGGCATCACCATAAACTATGAAAAGTCTGCCTTGTCAGTTTATTACCTTCATAGGGGCAGACTTGGATACAAGAGCCATGATAGCAAAGCAGCCTCAAGACAGCGTGTCAACCATTTATCAGCAAGTTTCATTCCTCGTGAAAAAGAAGACAGTTCAGGCAAGAGAGTTATTGAAAGTCATGGGCTCAATGGCTGCAGCAATTACTCTAGTCCCTATGGCTCACTTCCACATGAGAATTCTGCAATGGCTTCTTTTCACTCAGTGGTCTTCCAGGATTTACCAATGTCACATATGCTCTCTGTCATGGGATCCTGCAAAAAGGACTTAGTATAATAGTGGCTTGTCTCCCCCCAGGTGACTCTGGGCAGACCCTTTCTAGACCGCCATCCAGTAGCCCCAGTGACCACGGACGCCTCCCAGATAGAGTGGGGGGTGGCATTATCTGGGACAGACTGTCCAAGGAATGTAGCAGCTACACGAGTACCACTTGCACATCAGTGTTCTAGAGACGGGAGCGGTGCTTCTAGCATTGCAAGCACTTCAGGACTCTCTACCTACTGGAACTATTGCAATTCAGACAGACAATATGTCAGTGGTATGGTACATTAGCAAACAAGGTGGGACCAGATCTTACCCCTTGTGTTGGGAGGCCCTGCAAGTATGGCAATGGGCGATGTATTCCCAACTTGTTCTGATTGCGATGCACATTCCCAGGAAATCCAATGTGATAGTGGACAGGCTCAGCAGAGCTATATTCATGCCTCACGAGTGGTCCCTGAAGCAAGAAGTTGTGGACTTGATTTTTCGCAAATGGGGCCAGCCATGCTGCAATCTTTTTGCCACTCCCCTCAACAACAAATGCAGCAACTATTTTGCATTAGTCCCCCCACCGGGACAGTCACCCAGGGATGCTTGTTCACGATTGGCCTCCGGGACTACTTTATGCCTTTCCACCTTTTCCTCTGATCCCCAAGGTACTTCAGAAAGGAAAGTTGCTAGGTTGCAAGCTCATCCTTATTGCTCCTTACCGGCCTTATCAGATATGGTTCCCGTTTCACTGCCATCATCTACAAGTGGATCCTTGGATCCTAGACCCAGTTCCAGACCTCCTGATGCATCAGCTGGGTGTGCTCCACCCCTCCCTCCAAACTCTCAAGCTGACAGCTTGGTTTCTCCACTTCCAGTCTTAGCCCGGCTCCCCAACATTTCCCCGGCACTACAGCACATCCTGGTGTCTTCTCACAAGCCCGCTACCAACAAGATTTATGCTAGTAAATGGAAGAGGTTCTCTTTGTGGGCAAAGAAAAATTACTTGAGCCCTTCATTGCTCCTGTTTCGAGGGATTCTTGATTTCCTGGCCAAAACATTCGAACAAGGGGCAGCTGCAGCTACCATCAGGGTCCAACTGGCTGCCATCTCCAATTTTCATGTGGGAGAGTTGGGCTCTAATATCATGCCCATAAGCTGTGCAAAGAATTCTTACGAGGTACAACCCTTTTACAGCCCCAGGTAAAAGACCCCCCCCCCCCAGACCTAAACCTTGTTTTAGCCTCTCTGATTCTTCCACCCTTTGAACCAGCATCATCTTGTCCCCTGAAATTTCTGTCTTGGAAAACCCTCTTCTTGATTGCCATCACCTCAGCTAGACGGGTTTCAGAATTACCCGCCTTATCTATTTGCCCTCCATATCTCATCTTCCACAAAGATATAGTTTCTCTCAGAACCAATCCCTCCTTCTTGCCATAGGTGTGTTCAGAACATGATTTAAATCAGTCCATCGAGCTTCCTGTATTCTTCCCCAATTATGGCAACAAGGCAGAGTATAGACTCCACCAACTGAATGTTCATAGACAATTATGCTTTTATTTACACAGGACCATGGACTTTAGAAAATCAGATTAATTGTTTGTATCCTTTGCTGAGAATAAACAAGGTTTTCCAGTTTCAAAAGTGACCTTATCAAAGTGGATGTCAGATACAATTATCTATACTTATGATTTGCGTAACAAGAAGCTTCTAGGGAAAGCCAGAGGACACTCAACCAGGGCCTTGGCTACCTCTGTTCCCTTCCAAGCCAAATTACCTTTAGATTCAATCTGTGCAGCAGCAACATGGGCAAATCCTCATACCTTTATTACTTATTACAAAGTAGATGTGGTCTCCCGGAACAGGGCATCCTTTGGTTCCACGGTCCTGAAGAGTTTATTCCAGTGAGCCACCCAAGAACCAGGTGCTGGGGATGTGGTCCCAACCAGCAAGAATGAAGGTGAGATGGGGACAACATAACATAAAGAAGTTATGTACATACCATAACATTCCATGTTTGTTGCCCTTCATCTCGCCTTCCTTCTTGCGTCCCCCCCCCCCTCCTTCCCCCTTCCTGGAGGATCGAGAGGAATTCCTTCATTGGTTACACTTGGCTGAGTTTCCTTTTGACATTGCCTTTTTCCTTCCTAATCTTTGAATGTGTAAGAGCTTAGTAAAATTTGCATTTACTATTATTGTCTAGTGTGGGCTATCACAAACGAGATCTGGGTAGCTACCGCTAGGCATGTTGGGATAGGGTTAGCCTCGAGCCAGTATAAGCTCTCGAGCTATAGTAAATCGGCCGAGTCAGAACCCAACCAGTAAAAATGCGAGATGAAGGACAACAAAAATGGAACGTTATGGTAGGTACATAACTTCTTTTTCTGTCCATAACATATTTAATAATTCCCATACAACTATCTTTCTACTTTCACTTGTTTAATCATCTTACATTTTTTGTAATCATCTTACTCTGTGATTTTAATCTTTTAACTTTTTGGCAACTGTTAATTTGTTTTTGCTTTTGTAACCACAACTGTTTTTTATTAACTACTGTTGATTTTGTACTATGTGGAGCTTTTCTCCCTGGGCCTCTGCTGAAAATGGACACTAATGTTCAGTCAGATTATCCCGGTAAACAAATGTAAAATAAATAAATAAAATAAATAAATTCATAACACTAACAGCAAGATATTTACCACTTCTTCAAATGCCTCTGCAGTCTCTGCTGTAATCATCTCAACCTATCAACACTTTGCACAACTTCTGTCTAACTTTACTGTATTTGTTAACTGATGGCAATATATAGACAACCTGAACCTCCAGGAAACACAGACCTGTATATCCTAAAATCCTCTGTGCATGGTCCACACTAACTTTCTAAGTATCCTGAACATGTGTGAAAACTTGGAGGCTTTGATGAACCTCCTTAATCTAGCATTCTGTCCATATCTGAGGCTTAGCTAAAATGTAAAATTGGTTTCTCCCCATTTATGCGGAGTATATGCACCTCACGTATGTGTGACCTTCCCATTGAAAACAGAGGATGAGGCTCCATGCTGGTTGCCCAGTGTCTCTAAATGCATTCAGTGTAGTTCAATCTGATTCCAGCAGTTGTGCACTGCTCATGTGGGACATCCTTATGTTTACCATCTGTAGTGCAATGAATATTTATATTACCTCTGATTGTATTTCCCCACAAATCTCACTTAGCAAATTTAACAAAGTTAGTGAAAATCTTTCCCCATTCTGTTAAGTAAGTTCAGCCTTGGCTGACTAGGATAACTACATAAAAATCTGAAACACATTACTAACCTCTTCAATCTTTCATAGCTTGTCACTGAGTCAACATGCACAAATCCTCATGCTTTGAAAAGCACACTGTCTGACTAACTGCTGATATCCTACACAGATGTCATACCACTCGGGTACTACCAAACACATTGATCATCGCACTTTCTTCTAAATTGGACATTAAAACATCTGCTCAACCACCACAAATTATATGTTGCCATCAATTCCCACCTCAAAAAGGAAAACTTGCATATCTTTTCCAATTAAAATTGAAACTGGACCCATTTTATAACAAGTGGTGGTGCTGCGGTAGCGTTGTCGCCTTACAGTAAGACGTTGTCCTGTTTGATTCTCAGCTACAGTGTCTTCTGTGTGGAGACATGCGTGAATGGGCGTACCTTCGTTGAAGGTTGTGCGTCAGGGCTGGCAACTCAGCACGTAAAAATCTACTGCCAATCATTAGCGGCCCGGAGTTCCGCTGTGGTGACCCCTAACCGGGAAAAGCCGAAAGACACAACAGCAACCTATCCTGTTCTAATTTGATACTCCTTACTACTTCCAATTTAACATGCACTTCATTTTATCATCAAACATTAAATCTACAGAGTTCACATTGGCCCTGGGTTACCCAAAACCGAAAAAGAAAATGCAGTTTAGATATGAAATCATGGTCCCTTTGTATGATAGCCAGTGACCATACCCACCCCTCCCATTATCTAGCTCTCAGAAGACAAACTTGGTTAGACATTAAAAAAGCCAAATCTTTCTACTGTAGGGGAAGAAAACTGCGTCTTCTGAGAAACCCCAAATTCTGCTGATCTGAGAAAAAAAAAAAAAAAAAAAAAAGCTTCTTGGTTGTAACCAAATCAACAATCTTATAACCCACAAAAATGGAAATAAGTATATGGGTCCATGTCAGATGGACAAAAGCTCAGGTGAACGAAGACCACATCAACGAGATGACTTCGCCGACAGGACGGATTCCCGACAACGGTAAGTCAATGTATTACAGAACAGAATACATTCCCATTTCCATAATACACTCGAAAACCACATTAAAACATGTATAGCAGGGGGGCAAGCCCCCTCACCCCCCCACTGAAATATACCAACTCAGAGATCGCACTACAGTGAGGGAATGGGACTAACTCCCAGTCTGCACTACTTAACGTTGTCGGGGATTCGTTCTGTCTGCGAAGTCGTCTCGTTGATGTGGTCTTCGTTCACCTGAGCTTTTGTCCATCTGACATGGACTCATATATATATATATATATATATATATATATATATATATATATATATATATGTGTATATGAAAAAAAATTAAAGTGATCCCTTCTCTACAGGTTACACACTTGAACTGTTCAAAGATTTCTTTTACAGCCTAACTAAAAATCAGCACAACACAACAAACCTACCTTTTAGTACAACCCAAAGCCTGGACTTGACTTTTCTTAACTACTATAGCTGTTTTTGTCTACTAATTGAAATACCAAACAAATCTTCCTCCATTTTCCTTACTCTCCACCTAAAGTTCCTAAGAAAATTTGCAAACTTCATCTTATTAGAGACTTTGTATAGGGGTTGTTGGTAATGTGCAGGCTGTCTTCCAGCTAGCCTGATGCTACAAGTACAAAAGAAAGAAAGAAAGTTTAGACTGTGTATAGAATCAGTGCATAGAGCAGTCGGCATGCCCTAGAATTGCATGTAGAAGTTGTTCATGTGACTAGCTTTCAGAGGGACTTGTCAAAAGAACTATCCAAGTCTCTGTCGGTGTCCTTACTTGTGGAACCTTGTAAAATAGTGGACACATAGCTGGCTCCCCTCCAATCCCTCTCAAACATGTCCATGTGCCATCTATCCAGTGTGGCCAATGGCATGCTGAGAGCAGCAGGCACCAGAAATTGCTGTTTGCCAGCATGCCTGTGATTTTGTGGAGAACTTTAAGACATTCTTAATCAATGCCGTTTGTGACAGATCCACTCTCCTTGGACTGAAAGTGAAGTAGATGCTCTCTAGAAGTGAGTAAGATGGCAAGACCATGTCTGCCATCGGAATCCTCTTCTCTACCCACCAAAGGACCTTTTCTAGGAACCAGAATTGGAGCAAGAAGCTGTGGTTCCATAAATCTCAAGAGTTGTACATTCAAAAGTTTTAGTGACATGCCTCTCAGGCGGAAATGTGAACAATCACAATAGAGATCACCCTTGCAACAATGGTGGTCCACAGGACCAAGGGTTCCAGGGTATTCTTTTTCAACAGACCCTTACAGCACTCTTGCACTCTGAAGGCAGTCAGGTGATGCTCATCTGTGCATCTCTAAGCCTGAACAGCCCTCCCCTGAGACACGTAGGTGCAGAGAGAATTGTAAGTAAAGGCTACACAATTTGCTTTTTTCAACCTCCATCTCTTAGTAAAGACTTCTAATGTCTCACCCCTGGAAAGGAATAAGAGAGCTGCTAAACAAGCAAGTTATCCAGGATGTCCCACCAGACCAACAAGGATCTAGAGTCTGTTCAAAGTTCTTTTCATACCAAAAAAAACAGGAACTTCAGGCCCATTTTAGACATTGGCCAACTTGATCAATATGTAAAACAGATGTAGTTCAGGATGGTCATGGTTTAATCCATCCTGCCTGTTTTAAGAAAGGATGGCTGGATATGGTTGATAGACCTTCAGGACATGTACTACCACATAAACATAGCCAGGCAGTTCAGAAGGTTCCTCTTCTTTCAGCTGGGATTCAGTCATTTCTAGTTTAGAGCCCTGCCGTTTGGTCTGATCACAGCCTCCCAGGTGTTCACCAAGTGCATGGCAGTGGTTGCAGCTCACCTTAGACTGCAGAAATTCCACTTATTCCCATACCTGGATGACTGACTCAAAACTGCTTTGCCCATGAGTTTATTACTTCAACTTGGGATTCCTTGCCCCTGCTTTGCTCCCATCTAGGAATCACAATCATCAGAGTGGAAAATCAAAGTTGGTACATATACAAACAATAGAGTTCGTTGGAGCCTATCTGGATACAGTTTTGCAAATAGCCAGCCTTCCTGAGTCAGGAATTTTAACCCTCTGGCAACAAGCTTTAGCAGTACATTCCCACCTGAGCCCCCAACCATGTGCATATTTTGTCTCAGTGGTGGCTGGACCACCCTCTAATCTCCCAGGGTTGCTCTTTTATTCTGCTTTCTCTCCAAGTCAGAGTAACTATGGATGCTTCTCAGCTGGGGTTGATCATTTTGTGGGCAAGACAGTCCAAGGCACATGGTTTTCCTCAGAGGCCAGTCTCCATATCAGTATCCTGGTGAAGAGGACAGTCCTTTTGGCTTAGCAGGCTTTCCAGGACTTCCTTGCCAGGGATATGATTTCAATCCAGACAGACGTGTCTCCTGTTTTTACCAAATTGGGGGAAACATGCTTTTACCCATTATGTTGAGAGCCATGACAGTGTGACAGTGGGCATTGTTTTCCCATTGCTTTCTGGTGGCAGTACATATTGCAGGGAAATCCGCTGATCTGGTATTGTCAGATGTTCTTCATCTCACATTGCTGCAGTCCTTACACTTGGGTAGTCCGCTGTCCTCGGTCGGCCCGAATATCAAAGTATTAGGCTGACGTCGGTCAAGGCGCTTAAGACTGACATCAGGACGTCAGGGTACAAATGCGCATGACCGACGTCATATCCTCAGTCTTTTTTGCCACATGGTCCGATGCAGAAGCAGCGTTGCAAGTGCCGTTCGGCGTTCTGAAATTTTTCGAATTCGGAGTTTCAGACCGAGTCAAAGTTGGCTAAGTACCCCGTTGGGGAATATTTTAGTTTTTTCTTGCCTCAGTGGTTTACCGGATGTCAGAAAAAGTGAATAACTGTATTTCTTGTGGGAAACAGATACCGCATAGGGACTATCATACTTTGTGTATTCCTTGTTTGGGGCCTGAGCACGACGTTGTTGGGTGTCGCTTTTGTGCTAGGTTCAATAAGCGCACTATTGCGAAGGTTAGATTGTGCCAGGTTGGTCTTCGGAAGCGCTGCAATTATAATACGCCGTCGGATGCTCCGCCCCGCGCTTCTTCGAAGAAGCGCAAAGACAAAGCAGCTAAGCCCAGGCAAGAAGAGTCATCCGTACCGGACGCCGGTTCTTTAGAGGTGTCAGTGGAACCGGTGGTTCCGCCGGAGGCTTCTCTGGAATCCCAGGGGGAGACTTTGATATTGCAGGATGTGGCCTCTCAGGAGGCAGGTCAGGCTGAAGGGGCTTCTCAGGTTACTGTACTCCCCTCCCTTCCTAGGGTGGTTAGGCCCTCTCCTTCTGTTTCCAAGGCTTATCCCAGAGGCAGGCCAGGTTTAGCTTCTGTTGGTGTCACTCCTAGTTCATCAGGGTCTGTGCCCAAGAAGCACATGCTTAAAATGGCAGAAGATTTAATTACTTTGATTAGAGGTTCTTTGCCCCCTCCTGATAAGAGGCCTAGGGTGGAACCAGAGTTGGGGAGTTTTGAGCAGGCTTCGGATGTTTCAGAGTCTTCGGCTGAAGACTTGCAGGAGTATTCTCCTTATTCTGATTCTGATGTGGATGATTCTACTCCTTCTGCTTCTCCTCCAGAGGATTTTTCTTTTTCAGAGACTCTTCATTCTATGAGGGAACATTTTAAGTGGGAAGGTCAGGACTTCTCTGATTCCAGGAAAAGGCTTAGGGAATTTTTACTTTTACCCCAGCATAGGCCTTTGGCTATACCACCTGTTCTGGATGATGTGGAAGATGTGTTTGCAGAGGCTTCACTTAATCCTGATTCTTTGCCTCCTGCTCCTGTTAAACCGGATAGGTATTACAGGGTGCCTGAGGCTCATAAATATCTTTATAAGAGTCCTAGGGCGGACCCAGAAACTGTTAGTCAGGGACCTAAGGGTGTCAAGGCCTCTGTTGTAAAAAATCCGGTTCCTCCAGATAAAGAGGCTAGAGCTTTGGATAGATGGGGAAAGAAAGTCTATACTTCTTCCACCTTGGCTATGAGGGCTTTGAATTGCCAGTTTCACATGTTGAAATATCAAAACTATCTTCTTTCTCAATTGAAGTCTAAGGTAGATGCTCTGGCGGAAGGCATTGAGTGTAAAGAATTACAAGATTTGGTACATGTCTCTGAACAGGTGGGTAAGCATTCTTTACAATGTGGTTTTGATGCTGTACAGGCCTCGTCTAGGGTGGCTGCCACTGGGTCAGTTCTTCGCAGGCACGCCTGGCTGAGGGATCAGAATTTATCTGACCATGTTAAGACAAGGATTTTGGATGCTCCTTTACAGTCTGATGTGTTGTTTGGTTCTCCTGTGGAGTCAGTCTTGAAGAAAATGGAAGACAAGGCTAAGTCTATGCAGGCTGTTAAAGATTTTTTGCAAGTTCAGCCTCCGAAGTTTAGTAGGAATTGGCCTGCTAAGGGGTGGACGTACCCTTCTTATGATTCACAGTCTAGGGGTCGATCTAGACGTGGTAGGGGCAGAGCTCCTTCAGACCTAGAACAGGGAGTTCACCTGCACAATCTTCGGGTGAGGGCAGGGGCCAGTCCTTTCGTAAACAGGCCCAATGACCCACCTTTTCAGCTGCCAGATCCTTCTTGCCTGGCAGCACCTTTGGGAGGAAGGTTGGCACTCTTCAAGGAAAATTGGAGTTTGATTACCCAAGACAGATGGGTATTGGATATCATACACCAAGGTTACAGGTTTTATTTCCATACCTTGCCTCCTTTCAAAGGCATGCCGGACGTTCCTCCTCAGCAAAGACTAGAGGCTCACAAACAAATTTCTCTGCTGCTTCAAATAGGGGCCATACAACCGGTCCCTCTGCCAGAAGTGGGCCTAGGATTTTATTCTCGCCTGTTCCTAGTACCAAAGAAGGGGAACACGTGGAGACCAATTTTGGATTTATCTATCCTCAACACTTATCTGGACATTCCCAAGTTCAAAATGTTGACGTTACAACAGCTTTTACCTCTGTTGGGCAAAGATCACTGGATGGTGACTCTGGATCTCAAGGAGGCTTACCTTCATGTTCCTATCAGGCTAAGTTGCAGGAAGTATCTGCGTTTTGGGCTGGGACTTCTCATTATCAGTTCTCTGCATTGCCCTTTGGCTTATCTACTGCGCCCAGAGTGTTCACGAAGGTTCTGGCTCCAGTGATAGCTTTCTTCAGGCTAAGAGGAATACAGATTTATCCTTATTTGGACGATTGCCTGATTCTGGCCCAAGGAAAGGACGAACTTCTTCATCATTTACAATATGTGATAGCAGTGCTAAGATGCCTGGGGTATTCTGTGAACGAAATAAAGTCCAGTCTAGTACCCTCTCAGGACATGTGCTTTCTGGGTGTGAGACTGAATACAGCATCCCAGATGGCCTTTTTGACCCCGGACAAACAAAAGAATCTTTCTCTTTACTTCCGTCAATTGTCTCATCAGTCCAGGCTGACTGCAAGGACAGTCCTTCAAGCCTTGGGGTTCATGGCATCTTGTATTCTGGTGCTTCCCAATGCCAAACTGCATATGAGGAAGCTGCAATAGTATCTCAAAAATGTATGGACACAGCACTGCCAAGATATGGACACTGTCATTCAGATAATACCTTGCATTCAAAAGGAATTTTTGTGGTGGGCTCAGGAATGTCACCTAAACAAGGGACTCTCTGTGACCCGGCCAGAGGCGAGTCAGATTCTAACGACAGATGCCTCAGACAAAGCTTGGGGAGCTCATCTAAATGGAAAGTGGGTACAAGACACGTGGCCTGCCAGACTTCAACATCTACATATCAACTTGAAGGAGATGTTAGCAGTCCAATTTGCATTAATAGCTTTCAAGGATTTACTTCTTCCAGGGCAGGTGTTGGTTCTAACAGACAACACAACTGTCATGTGGTACATCAACAAGCAAGGGGAACACATTCTTATCCTCTATGCAGACAAGCAATGATTTTGTGGGAGACTGCTCTCAGTTTACAGCTAAATCTTCAGGCAAGGTTTCTGCCGGGAGCACAGAACTCCTTAGCAGATGTGTTGAGCAGACAAATTATGGATCCCCACGAGTGGAAATTGGATCCTCATGTATTTCAGAAATTGACAGTGTTATGGGGAACTCCAGACATAGATCTGTTCGCTTCTCCACTAAACTACCAGCTGCCAAAGTTTTGCACAAAAGGTTGTCATCCCACAGCTTGGAAAGTGGATGCTCTTTCATTCAATTGGAGCAATCTTCATGTGTATGCCTTTCCACCTCTGCCTCTCCTCCCAAAGGTACTCCTGAAGGTCAGACAGGACAAGCCAAAGATGATTTTAATAGCTCCAGATTGGCCTCGACAGCACTGGTACCCATTACTGAGAAGTCTGGTGCAGGAGCCTCCATGGCCTTTGCCTTGATTCCACACCTGCTGTCTCAGGAGAACAGTCATTTACTCAATGTCAAACTTCACTCTCTTCACCTAACAGCCTGGCATATTCTGTTTTAAACCCTGGAGGGTCTCAGCTTCCACAGCAAGTTTTGAATGTTATTTTGGAGGCCAGAAGGCCTAGTACAACGAAAGTGTACGCAGATAAATGGAAGAGATTTTTATTTTGGAGTACAGCAAAGGAATTTGATGTTTCTAAGCCTAATTTAAGTGTGGCTCTTCAATATCTTACTGAGTTACTGGACAAAGGGTTGTCCTTCTCTTCTATTAAGGTTCATGCTGCAGCAATTTCTGCTCACTATGACTGTGAACCACCATTGTTTTCTCACCCTTTGTTTAAGCAATTCCTTAGAGGGGCAAAGAATATAAGACCCCCACGTAGAGCTCCTACTCCTGCTTGGGATCTCAATTTTGTGTTGGAGAAACTCACTCTACAACCTTTTGAGCCTGCAGCTACTGCCGAGTTGAAATATTTATCATGGAAGACTGCTTTTTTGTTGGCCATTACCTCTGCGAGAAGGGTTTCTGAATTACAGGCCCTTATGGCAGTTGAGCCTTTCTTAATTTTCCATAAGGATAGGGTATCTTTGCGTACTAATCCTTCCTTTATGCCTAAAGTGGTTTCTAGTGTGGCTTTAAACCAAACTATTCATTTGCCTACTTTTTATGCAAACCCCCAAAATAAAGGGGAGAAGATTTTGCACACTTTGGATATACACAGGCAGTTGCGATATTATTTGAGCAGAACTAAAGGGTTCAGGCAGTCTCAGCAGTTATTTGTTTCATTTGCTTTGGGTTCTCAGGGCAAGCCTGTGTCAAAACAAACTATCTCTAAGTGGATTGGGTTTTATATTGCTTTCTGTTATTCCCATCATGGTAAGGAGATTCCAGCTGGGATTAGGCCTCATTCCACTAGGGCTACTGCCACTTCTACAGCTTTTCTAAGGGGGGTCGCAACTAAAGATATTTTGGAGGCAGCTACTTGGAGTTCAGTGCATACTTTCTCTAAGCATTACCACCTTCCACTTTACTCTAAATCTAGGGCTGGTTTTGCCACTGCAATTTTACAGGGCATTTTGGCAGCTCCTACTGCTTTATAGTTTTGCCATCCTCCCTTACCTCTGCTTTGGGATTCTACCCAAGTGTAAGGACTGCAGCAATGTGAGATGAAGAACATAGTACAGTTTTGTACCTACCATAAATGTAGATGTTCAAGATCCACATTGCTGCAGTCCAATACCCTCCCTCCTTCCCTCTGTAGTTAGAGGCGGTTGTGTGGTTTGGGTTGTGAATATTGTGGATATTGTATATATTGTACATATGATTAGTGCAAGGGTGGTTGGTTGTTTTTTGCTGTCTTTTGGTTTTGACCTTTCTTTTTAGGGTCTTCTGACATCTGGGGCAAGAAAAGACTGAGGATATGACGTCGGTCATGCGCATTTGTACCCTGACGTCCTGATGTCAGTCTTAAGCGCCTTGACCGACGTCAGCCTAATACTTTGATATTCGGGCCGACCGAGGACAGCGGACTACCCAAGTGTAAGGACTGCAGCAATGTGGATCTTCGAACATCTACATTTATGGTAGGTACAAAACTGTACTTTTTTTCGTCTTGTCCTCACAGATGGGTTACGGATCTGATCCTCTGATCCGACTCGACCGTTGCTAAGCTTGTGGCAAACAAAGAAGCTCTTGGATACTCTCCTTACTCGCAGTGCATCTCTCCCTGTACTCTTAGATCTTGTTTGTCCCTTCACGAAAGACGTGATTCTTCCTTTGAGGTCTTGGATCATCAGGTCATATTTCTTTAATTGTTGACTTTTTCTCTGCTTTTTCTTAACCTTTAGTGCCTTATTGTAGACCTCTTTCTTCCCTTATTAGAAAACTTTCCTTTTTCTTTTGGTAACCACTTTTTATTAGGTTACTTATCTCACTATCTCTCTCCATCTGTCACCCCTCCTATAACCGTCATTTTTCTTGTCAGCAATTTTTGTTTCACCTCCTTTACCATTTTTTGGTAGTCTTAATTACTATTGTTAGTTGTTTATTCCTTACCTTTTTAGGTAGTCTTAGCTACTATTCATATGTTCATAGGTAGGTACTAGGCTACCGGCCCAAGGGCCTATGCAAGCCTAGCCAACAAGGTTCCCTGGCTTACGCCACCCAAGAAAGTTATTTTCCTGTGCCACTGATGAGCAGAGACACAGAAGTGATCCCCAGGGTGTATTTCATATTTCCCATCCACTCATCAAGATTTTTCTTGAAGAGTGCTAATGAAGAACTTTGCTTGACATAGATGGGTAGCCTGTTCCAGAGTATGGGAAGTCTCTGGGATAGGAATCTATCCCTCCAGCATGTCCTTTTTATTGTTGTGACAAGGTTTAGGTCCCTAGAGCGTGTAGCTCGGAGGGATTGGGATTTCTTTAGGTGAAGCATGTCCAACAGCTCTGGGTTTGACATAGCTTTATATGTTAGGCAGAGATCACCTCTGAGTAGGCGATATGCTACGGAGTAAAGCTGGAGTTTTTTTGAACTTTTTGAGGCGGTCATTGTAGGGCATTTGTTTGAGTCCAGTAATCCTTTTTGTGAGGTACTTCTGTGGCCTTTCCAGCTGCTGCAGATGTCTTGTGAGGTACATTCCAAAAGGGGCGTTGTACTCTATAATGGGTCTAATGAGTGATGAGTAAAGGGTAACGATGACCTCTTTTTTCCTGGACGAGAACCCTTTTATGATGAGGTGTGCCATGTAGAAGGACTTCCTGACTACTGTGGTGATGTGACTATCAAAGGAGAGACTACTGTCCACCTGGGTCCCAAGGTCTCTTATCACGCATTCGGTGTTAAGTAGATTGCTGCCTATGTGGTAGTTCATGGGTACATAGTTTTTACCAAAGGGGGTGACACTACACTTTTTGGCATTGAGCTTGAGGCCATGGCTCTGACACCAGGCATCTGTCTCAGAGAGGCCCTTCTGTAGGATGTTCACATCATTTGGGGACTTGACTATAGCTCCTAGTTTGCAGTCATCTGCGAACTTCGTTAGCCAGAGGCCTTCTGTGTTAGCCTGTACTTCAGAGAAGTAGATACCAAACAGGAGCAGGCCCAGGATGGAACCCCTGGGGTACTCCACTTGCCACTGGTTTGAGGTCAGATTTGGAGTCTGCAACTTTTACAGTGTGGGTTCTGTCAGTGAGCCAGTTGGCAACCCATTTTGTGAAGTAGGGATTTATGCCTAGTTTATTGAGTTTAGCTATAATTCCAGAATGGGGGATGGTGTCGAAAGCCTTGGCGAGGTCAAGATAGGCTGTGTGAACCACTTTACCCTCATCTATGGCTTTGGTGACTGACTCAAAGAAATCGATCAGGTTCAGGAGGCATGATCTGCCTTTCACAAACCCGAACTGGGTGGGATCCAGAGTTTGGAGGTTACTAATGTCTTTGCTTATGAGTTCCATGATGATACGTTCCATGGCTTTGCAGACCAGGCTCGTCAGGCTAATAGGTCTATAGTTCCCGGGATCAGTGGTGGCTCCCCCTTTGTGGAGTGGGATAACTGTTGCTATGCGCCATTCAGTGGGCACAAAGCCTGATATGAGGCTATTATTGAACATGGTGCTTAAGTGGGAAGCCAGTTCATTCTGAAGTTCATGTAAAATGCAGCCTGGGATGTTGTCCGGTCCCATGGATGATATGTTTTTGGCTTTAGAGAGTGCAGCTTTCATCTGCGTAGTTGTGATTACAGGGACTCTGCATTCTTCCTGTATAGATATGGGCCCTTTAGGGGGTGGGGGGTAAAGTTAGCACTGAACCTATCTGCCAGGATGTTGGCAATATCAGTTGGTTCTGTAATTTTCATGCCTTTGTGCTGTAACTCAGAGCAGATCTGGGTGTTGCCATTGAGATTCTTGATATAGCTATAGAATGCTTTGTGGTTGTCCTTGGAATTAGTGGCAATTTTATTTTTGTAGCTAGCTTTGGAGGATCTTATAAGGGATCTCAGCTTCTTACCGAGGTTGACCAGGGAGCTCCTCCACTCATGGGATTTTACTCTCTTTTGCAACAGTTTCTTCCTTCTGTTGTACAATTTGTTTATGGCAGGAGACCACCAGATTGGCTTCCTTTTTTTGGAGGATAGCGTCTTGGTTCTGTTTGGGATAGCACGATCCATGCACTCATGTAGGTGCTTGTAGAGCGCATTTGTTTAGGATTCAGCAGTTGTAACTGTATTGTCCATCTGCATGGGTGTCATGAAGTTCACTACTTCTGTCTTAAGAAGCATGAAGTTGGCTTTGGAGAAATTTCTTACTGTGGTTTTCTTAATGGGGGGGTGGGGGTGGGATGTGGATATCGAGGGTGATTAGCTTATGGTCGGATCGGACCAACGAGGAGTCACTCATGTTGGTAATGACTAGGTCTAGGATATTGTTGCCCCTGGTGGGGATGTGGATAAGTTGATCTAGGGCATTGGAGTTTCTGAATTCCAGAAAGCGTTGTGCTAAGGAGTTAGTACATAAGTAGTTTTCCCAGTTAATGGTGGGGTAGTTGAAATCGCCCATTATTAGGGTGTTTGGTTGAATCCTAATATTTTCCAGTACATCAAGAAAAGAGGAGTGGGAATCCTGGGGCATGGTGGGGGATCTGTAGCAAGCTAAAATTTGGATTGCAGTTTTGCCAAGAGTTAGTTGCACTTGGATAACCTCGGATGCATTATGCTGAGCAACTAGCCTGGAGGTGTGGATATCCTTAATGAATATGGACACACCCCCACCTTTGGTGTTTTGATCCAGGTTAGATGGCCGAAAAGTGTGGTATGAGTTATAGCCTGATAGTGCAGGGGTGCTCTCTGGAGCCTTGATTGCTAGTGGTTTCCCCTTCCTCTAGCTGTTTCTTTCAAAAAAAAAGAAACTTTCTTCTAATTTGACCCTTCCTTATTTTCTTGTCATGTCAGAAAAACATGATAAGCCTGCTGGCTTCAAAAAATGCTACAAATGTGGGCATAAAATCCCAGTCAGTGATTCACTCAACATATGTGTGTATTGCTTAGGTCCTCTCCATCTACAGGAGAACTGCTCTCTTAGTCATTCTTTCAACCACCGTGCATTGGTTGAAAGAAGAAACAAACTAATTTGAAGGGATGCTTCCCTCCTCTTTTGAAGAGGCCATTTCTGCTTCTCCAGTTAAGCCAGCTTCTAAGTCGAAGTCGGCTCATTCCAGCCCTGCTTCTTCCCTGTCCATTAGATCTGGTGATAAGGGAAAGAAAAGGCCTTCTGCTCCTTCAGAGTCATTGGAGCTAAAGACATAGGACCGTAGGATCATAGAAAGTTACTAGGCTATTGGCCCTGAAGCCCTTATAAGTCTAGCCAAGAGATTAGCCCATGTTTAGACAAGTCAGCACCCAAAGCCCCTGCCCAGCAGGGACACATGTGGAATCCCAGGGCTGTATTTTCTGTTTCCCATCCAGTTATCCAGGTTGTGCTTAAAAAAAGGATAATGAGGTACTCTGCTTGACATGGAAAGGGAGTCTATTCCACAGATGGGGGAGTGTCTGGGACACACATCTGTCTCACCAACAAGTCCTATATATGTCACAGACCAGGTTGAGGTTGCACGTGTGGGTTACTCAAGTGGAGCTTGATTTGCAGATATGCAGCAGTCCCATCAAGGCTGGGTCTGAGATTGCTTTGTATGCCAGATAGGGTCACCTCTGAGGAGTCTGTATGAAACTGAGTAGAGGGACAGGGCTTTTAGTCTATCTGTGTAGGGTAGATGTTTGAGGGCCTGGATTATCCTGGTGACAAACCTCTGTGGTCCAGCTGCTGCATGTGCTTTGCGAGTTACATGCCGAAGGATGCGTTGTACTCAATAATTGCTCTTATAAGGGAATAATACATGGATGTTATGACCTCCTTGTCCCTGGATGAGATACCCTTATTTATGAGCTGGGCCATGTAGAAAGCTTTCTGTAGAACAGAAGCAACTCGGTGGTCAAAAGTCAGGTTGTTATCAACCTGAGTGCCCAAATCCCTCATGACTGATTGCGTCCTTAGGATGTTGTTATTAATGTGATAATATGTGTGGACGTCACTCTCCCGAAAGGGGATGATGCATTTTTTGGCATTCAGCTTGAGGGCATTTTTCTGGCACCAGTCATTTGTTTGGGTGAGACCCTCCCGGAGGACGTCCACATCAGTTGGGAAATTGATGACTGTGCCCAGCTTGCAGTCATCTGCAAACTTGGTCAGCCATAGCTCACTGGTTTTGGCCTGCACCTCAGAGAAGTATATCCCAAATAGCAGAGGCCCAAGACCAATCCCTGTGGTACGCCGCTGGTTACATGTCTACTGCTTGAGGTGGCTTCCCCTGTTTTGATTAGGTGGCTTCTATCAGTGAGCCAGTTTGCTACCCATCTGGTAATATATGGATTGATGCCTAGTTGAGAGAGTTTATCTATTGTGCCTGAGTGGGGAATAGTGTAGAAGGCTTTGGCCAGGTTATGGTAGGCAGTGTGCACCATCTTCCCTTGTCCATGGCTTTGGTGACTGTCTCAAAGAAGTCTACCAGATTTAACAGACATGACCTCCCCTTGACAAAGCCAAACTGTGTAGGGTTGAGAGTTTGGAAGTTGCCAATGTCCCTATTAATGAGGTCCATGATAATCTGTTCCATGGCCTTGCAGATCAGGCTAGTTAGGCTGATGGGTCTATAATTGGTGGACGCTCCACCTTTGTGTAAAGAGATGACAGTGGCTGTCCTCTGCACGGCTGGGAAAAGCTGGTACTCAGGCTTTGGTTGAATAGTGTGCCTAATGGTACTGCAAGTTTATGCCTGAGCTCATGTAGGATGCAGCCTGGGATGCCACAACTTCTACCAAATCCATCTTATATCCAGTCAAAATCTTAAACTTCTCTCACCACATTTTACCTATAAACAATGATCTGTGAGAAAAACAAATTGGTCAGAGTAGCTGTTGAACCCAATTGTGCATTCACTCTGAATTCATCTGCCACCACTAATGCAATAACCAATAGTGAACCAAGAGTTTTAGAACAAGAATAGATATTTAGTTATGTACAAGATTTCATGATTGTACAAGATACTTGAACAAATCTGTTAAACTGTATTTTAGCATACACCTGGTTTTATCTATGCCTTTACTGTATATTTTAATATGCTGGTATTATTATATCTCAATTTTACATTTTTTTTCTTTTTTCTTTTCCCCCTTTTGCACAATGTTAAGTTCTTTATATACTTAATGTACTTTAATCTTAAATGTATTTCCGGAGCTCTTCTCCTTGGGTCTCCACTGAAAATGGGCCAATGGCTCAGTTGGACTAACCCGGTTAACAAATGGCAAATAAAAAATGTTATCAGGTCCCACGGAGACTGTATTTTTTGCCTTTAAGGGGGCAGTGATAACCTGTTCCCTAGAGATAAGGGGAGGGGGGTAGGTACTAGGGTGTCCTGGTTTACTGATGGGGGGAGGGGGCAGAGGGTTAAGTTTTCGCTGAATCTGTCAGCCAGTAGGTTGGCTATATCTACAACATTTGTGTATGTGGTGTCCTTGACTACCAGTTCTGAACAGATCTGGGTGCTTCCTTTGAGATTGCGGATATATGTGAAGAAGGCCTATGATCGTCCGTAGTAGATGTGGCTAATTTGGACTTGAAGATGGCTTTAGAGGATTTCACTAGTGCTCTTATTTGCTTGTTTAAGCTAAGGAGAGATTGCTGCCAATTGGACACCTTTTCCTTCTTTGTCCTGACAGTATTTTTTTCCTTTTCTTATGTAGTTTATTTATTGCAGATGTCCATCAGACAGGTTTACTCTTCCTTGTGGAAGATGATTTTGTCCTATCAGGTATTCCTGGTTCCATGCATCTATGTAAGTGCTGGTATAGTACTTTGATGTAGATTTGGACATTGGTGCCAGTTCCTACAGAGGGGGAGGGGGCTGTGAAGCTGTTTATACCATCCCTCAGGAGGTTGTAATCAGCTTTGGAGAAGTTTTTTTGTTTGACCCTAGCTGGGGGGGGGGGGTCAGGGGTGATGCTGACTTCGAAAGTGACCACTTTATGGTCAGATGTTACCAGGGAGGATGATACTGTAGGGGTGCTGCAATGGTTACTCATGTTGGTTAATGCCAAGTCCAAGATATTATCACCTCTTGTGGGGGTATCGACAAGCTGTTCCAAGGCATTTGCATTGATAAAATCAGGGAATCTCTTGGCATTTGCGTTCTGGCATGAGTAGTTCTTACAGTCTCTGGTTGGGTAGCTAAAGTCAGCCAAGATCTGGGTAAAGGGTTGAATCTTGATAGCTTTGAAGAGGTCCGGATAGGTGGAGTGGACATCTTGAGTCAAATTTGGAGGGCCTGTAGCTAGCTATGATTTGAATAGGGGTCTTGTCAGTGGTTAACTACACCTGGAGTTTTTCCTGTGTGTCGTAATGTTTAACTAGCCTGGAGTTGTGTGTGTCTTTAATATATATTGAAACTCCACCTCCTTTGGCTTTGCTGCCCACAGTTTGGGGTCTGAATGTATGATAGAATGAGTAACCAGGTAAGGCTGGGATGCTCTCCACAGCTTTGAACCAGGTTTCTGTGACTGCACAAATATCAGCATCTTCCAGGGTTAAGAATGCTTGCAGTGAGTGCAGTTTCATGTTTAGACTCCTAGAGTTTAGCAGTATGACTTTTAATTTGAGTTTTGTTGAAATTTTTATGTTGGTTGTAGCGACCTCAGGACTTTTCCTAAAAAAGGCACTATGGGGGAGGCAAGGGCCTTTGTCAGAAGCCTGAAGCCCAAGTGAGACAGATGCAGGCCATCTCTAGCAAAGCATAGTGGTCTGTCGATTATATCTTCCCAGGCTGTCCGGTACTGGATCCCATTGGAATGGCACCAGAAACTAAGCTAATTGTTAAAGTCAGTCATTTTCTGTTTGTATTGAGGAATCTTTCTGGGTGACGGTAGAATGCTGCTTAACAAAAGATTCCTAAACATGCCAATAAAGACCAGTCGGGGCCATTGGCACAGACTTCTGATAGATTGGATCCTGTATCTTTGCCTTTGGAGTCATCTGATGAAGATCGGCCGGATCTGTTGGTATCAGATCCAAAAAAAAGAGTGCTTTTAAGCCTGTGATCTCTCTTCTTCAGACCAGATACACTCCAGGCTATGACCCTGTACTTTTCAGAGTACCATCCCCCTTTTTATCCAGGCTAAGATCCCCTTCTGTCTCTTCTTCTCTTTCTACTAGGAGGCTTACTGATGATGATGTGGAGTGCTTAGTGCAGAAGATGACCCTCGGCCCTGACCCACTCGGCTCCAGGGCTTCTTGAGTCTGCTACTCCCCCCTCAGGATCCTCCTCCTACTTCGAAGCAAGTTTTGGAGCCCTGGGATCCGATGGGCCTGGTACCCTTTAGGCCGAATCTGAGAACATCTTCTTTGGATCTGGCCTCAGCTCTGAGTTCTTCCGTTTTCTTGGAACTGGAGAGCTCCAAGAGCTGTAGTGACCTTCACAGTCCTCAAGAGTGTTTGACTCCCAGGTTGTTGGCACAATTGATGCATCTCAGGGCCTCTGCGTAAGTGAGCTTGGTTCTGGCTTCTACTCAGGGCAAGTTGTCTTTGAGGCTGGAAGAGCCTTCATCTCATAAGCATGTCTTCTCGGGTCCGGAGTCCTCTTTCACCCAAGAGCAGTCAACCTTTGGGGCCTTGGAGAGGGCAGTAGCTGCCACTGCAACTAAGAGGGGTATACCTCCCCCTTCAGATCCTCAGTCCTGTATGGATGCCCTGTGTACCTCTTATGACCACCATGCTCCATTGGGATAGTGAGACCTCAAGCTCCAGGATACCCAGTGGGTTCCCCCTGTCTCTTCTGACACCTCCCCAGAGTCTCCTACTGAGAAGGTTCCTCAGAAGAAACTTTGTCAAAGAAAACATCTGGATTCCACTGAGGAGTCTTCCACTGAAGACAGTGACCTTGATGAAGCAGAAGGGTTCCCATGGTCACCTCCTGAGGAGACGTCCTTTGAGGAGGTCCTAGAAATGCTGAAACAAAGAGTTGGCTGGCAATCTAGTAATCCTTCTGCTGAGGAGTTGTGTACCTGTTGACTTTTGGTTCTCGCCCATCTTCCTCCTAGGTTGCTCCACCCACCGATGAACTCATAGAGTTGATCTCTCGGTGGGCGTGGGAGAACCCAGATTCCATAGAACCTATTCCCCAGAGACCAAACAAAATAATTACAGCTCCATCAGATAAAGCCTTCTGGAGTAAGGGCATTGCAGTAGATGCCATGGTCATAGCAACAGCGAGCAAAAAGGAACTCTTGCAGGAGAGTTCTACTATCCATCCTCCTAATAAAGATTCCAGGACGATGGATTGGTGTTGGAAGTGTGTTTTCTCTTCAGCGACATTTGCCTTGTGATCACTGAACTATCTTTCCCATTTTACAAGGTTACAAAGGAAGCTGATCAACGAGCTCACAGATACCCTGGAAGGAGCAATAGCTGATGGGGTACAACAAAAGTTATCTTCACAGCTAATGACCCTACATTCTGTAGGTAACTATTCCATGAGGTGTATTGCTTACATGGCCGAAGGAATAAGTAGGGTGGTGGGTTTGGCCAGCGTTATGAGGAGGCATGACTGGATGCACCTATGCAACTTTTCTGAGCTCTTTAAGTCTTCCTTTGTCAATGCCCCGTTTGGTGGTTCTTCTCTTTTTGGACCAAAAGTTAGATACCAATTCCAGGTGTGAAAAGTAAGATAAAACTGTCTGCTGTGGGCATACATTTTTCCGCCCCACAAAGACCCTACACTAAAGGTCAGAGAGGAAGCGGGAAGATGTGGTTCAAAAAATCTCAGAGTTTGTACCAGGACACACACGGAGATTTTTCCCCCAGGGGCAGAGGGGGAAATAATAAAAATGAAAGATGCCACCCTCACAGCAGAGGAGGCCCACAGAACCAGGGCTCCTGAGAACTTGTTTTTGAGAGGCCCTCCCAGCCACCTATGGAGGCAGTCGGGGTCAACTATCCCTGCACTGGAGAGCCTGGCAAACCATAACTTCAGATATATGGATGCAGAGGATTATATCCAGAGTCTATCACATTCCCTTCAATCATCCCCCTTCCCTTATCAACAGAATCCCAGACGTCTCACCCAGTCAAAAGGAGCAAGCAGTTATTCAGGTTCAAAACCTGCTAGAAAAAGAGCCATCCAAGAGATCCCCCCACAGACCAGAGAGGATTCAGAACTTACTCAAGGTTCTTTTTGGTTCTTTTTGGTTCCTAAGAAGACAGGGAACTGGAGACTTATTCTGGATCTCAGCAAGCTAAACAAGTCAGTTCAACGCAGCAAGTTCTGAATGGTCACAGTTCAGTCCATTCTTCCATTTTTTGAAAAGGGTGATTGTATATGCTCAGTGGATCTTCAGGATGTGTACTACCATATGAAGTTGGACAGGCACTCCAAAAGATATCTACGGTTCTGGTTGGGAGCCATTCATTTCCAGTTCAGAGCCCTGCCCTTTGGTCTCACCACAGCCTCCAGGGAGTTCTCTAAATGTATGGCAGTAGTTGCGGTTCACCTGAGACAACAAGGGTTCTGGGTGTTTCCTTATTTGGATGACTGGCTCATCTCCGCTCTAACCAGACAATGCACGGGGAGCTTTGTGCACAACTGGGTATCACAATAAAGTACGAAAAATCTCATCTAGAACTGGTACAGACCTTGGAGTTCATTGGAGCGGTTTTGGACACTACTCAGATGATTGCCAAACGTCCACCATCAAGAGTATTGATGATGGGATGACAAACAGGTTGCTTGAAAATCAAAAGGTGGCTGCGCGTAACATTCTTCAAGCGTTACAGTCAATGGCTATGGCTATAGTACTAGTCCCATTAGCGAGATTTCACGGAAAGTTCTTCAGTGGCTTCTGGCTGTCCAATGGGTGATTCTTCTTCAGTCCATATGTCACCAGATTCTGATAACCAACACATGCAAGAGATTCCTCTTATGGTGGATGCACTCAGACCAATTGTTACAAGGCTGACCATTTGTTCTCTCACAACCACAAGCCACAGTGACCACAGATGCCTCCCAGATAGGGTGGGAGGGGCATTATCTGGGGAGGATGATCCAAGAAACCTGGTCTGTAGACGAGGTGAACTTGCACATTAGTGTTATGGAGATGAGAGCTGTGCTCCTTGTGTTGCAAGCATTTCAGGCTTCTCTTCCTTTGGGAACAGTTGAAGTTCAATCAGACAACATGTCAGTATTCTGGTACATAAACAAGCAAGGGGGAACCAGGTCGTACCCTCCATGTCGAGAGACTGTCAGAGTGTGGCAATGGGTGATCTCTTCCAACCGTTTTCTCATAGCAGTGCGCATTCCAGGAAAATCCAACATGATAGCAGGCAAATTGAGAAGGTCCATTCTCATGCCTCATGAGTTGTCCTTAACCCAAAGGTAGCAGAGGACATTTTCCACAGATGGGGCCATCCTTCCTGCAACCTTTTTCCTTTTCCCATAAACAAGAAATGCAGCAACAACTTTACCCTGATCCCCTCACAGGGGGAGTCCCCGAGGGATGCTCTCACTCAGGATTGGCCCCTGTCTACCTTTGCCTTTCCCCTACTTACCCTAATCTCCAAGTTCATTCACAAAGCAAGCAGGTTAAAGACAACAGTAATCCTCATTATCCCATTCTGACCTTGTTAAATTTGGTTTCCCTTTCTCCAGCCTCAGCTTCAGAAGAAGCCCTGGATTCTGGAACTTTTCCAGAGCTGCTGTCACACCCGACTGGAATGATTCATCCCAACCTCTACAATCTCAAGATGACAGCTTGGTTTTTCTAGTTCTGTTAATTGCCAGACAACCTATGCTGTCCTCACCAGTCAAACATATTATTTTGTCTTCTCATAAACTGTCTACCCAAAAGGTGTACAAAGGTAAGTGGAAGAGATTCGTGATTTGGGCTCAACAGCATAATGTAGATCTTATTACAGCCTCTGTTCACTTTATCTCAGATTTTCTGGCTCACCTTTTTAATGGCAGAGTGTCTGCCTCTGCAGTAAGCAGCTATTTCAGTTTTCCATGTTGGAGAGGATAATTTGCCCTTAATTTCCCAAAACTTTACAAAGCCTTCTTAAAAGGGACTCTGTTTTTAAAACCACCTCACAGGGTTCCTTCTCCCCCATGTGACCTTAATTTAGTGCTACTTTCTATTGTGCAATTACCCTTTGAACTGCAGCCACCTGTGATATTAAGTTTCTTTCCTGGAAAACTGCCTTTCTAGTAGCAGTCATATCGGCAAGGAGAATTTCAAACATCCAAGCCTTGTGCTCACATTCTCCTTATGTAGTTTCTCACAAAGACAGAGTATCATTGCATACCAACTCCTCCTTTCATCCCAAAGTTGTTTCTCAAACTAATATCAACCAAACTATTCACTTGCCTGTCTTCTTCCTTAACTTTAGCAACAAGGGTGAATAAGTTCTACACTTGTTAGATGGTACTATATCTACCTACATAGAACCAAAGAGTTTCGCAAGGCAAACCAATTATTCATTGCTTTTGCAGGCCCTAAAAAGGGCTCATCAGTCTCCAAGGTTACCTTATTAAGATGGCTTTCTGATTATATTTCCTTCATTTACACCTCAAAAGGTATTAATCTTCCCAAGCCTGTTCGAGCTCACTCCACTAGGGCTTTGGTCTCATCAGCTATTTTCCAAACCAACGCTTTCATGGATTACATTTGTGCAGCAGCTACATGGTCTAATCATCCTACCTTTATCTCCCACTATAAGTTGGACTTGGTCTCATGGGAAGGGCCCTCCTTTGGCTCAATGGTTCTGAGGTACATTCTCCCTTGAGCCGTCCAGGATATAGGAAGCTGGGGACTCTGTCCCATCTGTCAGGACGAGATGAAAAAATTGACAGTAAAGAAGTTATGTACTCACCATAACATTTCATCTTTTTTCATCTCCCCACACATTTCCTTCCTCCAGCTCCTGGCCCTAGTTGAATGAGAAGTTTTTACAATAAGGACAGGTGTTTGGATCATTGCAAGTGAAGTTGTTAAATCTCACCGTTTATTCTCACTGATGGGTTCGGTGCCGATCATCGGCTCCGAAATGGCCTATAGCAAAGCTCAAGGTTTGCCAGTAGCTCGAGACCAAGCCCCTTATCCCACAATGCACTGCTAGAATTACCTCAGATCTAGTTTGCCACGGCAAGAGATATCTCGGTGATCCAGCTAGCTCTGACCATTTGGTGAAAAATAGCAAGTTTTTTTTTGATAAAAATTCTTCTTCTTTCTATTAGATCTTATTCATCTAATCAGTTTTTGTGTTATTGTTTAAATTATATTATAGAAATAGAAGTTTTTGGGTTAGTGCCCTGTGTTGGCATAGTCGTCTTGTGTGGGCCTTTTTGCCCTATTTAGAGTTAATAATAACAATATTTCTTCTAGTCAGGTTTCTCTCAGTGGGCCTTTTTAGCCCTGTATTTAAAATTTATAGTTTTACCTCTGTGGTAGATAGTGCCCTGTGTGGGCTTAGTTTGCTTTCCTTACTTAGTGCTGGATCTCTTTACCCTGTTTAGATTTCAGTATATTGTTATTGTACTGTTTAGAGCATGTTGGATGAAAAGTCTCATCCCAAATTGGGATTCAAGAAATGCCCAGATTGTGGGCAGAAAATGTCTGTCACTGACGGACACATCCAATGTGTTTACTGTCTGGGAGCTAAACACCTCCAAGATGCTTGCAGTATTTGCTATTCCTTGTCATCAAGAGTCCTCTTGGAGAGAAGGAGGAAACTCATTGACAGGGGATTACTGCAGCATTCCTTTTCTGAGGTGTTGGGTAGCCAGGAAGGTGCCAGCTCTTCTTCCAAATCCTCCAAATCTTCTAAATCTTCGGATTCGAAAGTTGTAAAAAAGGCAAGAACTTCAGAGGGTACATGGTCATCGGTTCCACAGCCCTCGGGACCGAGTGTCCTTTTGATTCGGAGCCAGCTCCCCGTCTTGGAGCCAGTCTGTGAGGTTTCCTGTTCTCCTCTGCTCCAGTCAGCACCTTCGGTGCATTCATCTAAGTCTTCGGTCAGCCTTTCGGATTGGACATGGATCGGCTAGTGCAGAAGCTTTCACAGGCACCATAACTTGCCAAATTGTTGTTGGCCCCGACCATTTCGTCAGAGCTGAAGACCATTGAACCAGATTTGTCTACTCCTCCTCCAAGCTGTACTGGACCCTCGGAGCTGAAGGAACCCAAACCGATGATTGTCGAACCTTTGGAGCTGAGACTCACACCGGTGTTATCGGCTCCATCTACTCAGACGTCCTCGACGCCAACCGAGGACTCTAGGAGCCTACGCTCTCCCACTGGGTCCGGGGAGGATAGTTGGACCGATTTGTCAGCGCCGACTCTTCCTCTCGGGGCTTCGGCTCAGATGAGCTCGGCTCCTACCTCAGGCTTGGAGCCCATTGTTTCTGCATGGGAGGATCAGATGGTCCTTTCGGGTACGTCTACCCCTTATCGTTGGAGCCATGGCGCCTTCGATGCTATGAGGAGAGTCCAGTCTCCCAAGACAACATCAGCATCGGTTCGGCCTTCCCTCTCCTCACAAGCTCCTGTGTCTGCTTCTTTGTCTACCTGTCCCCCTAAGCGTAGAGACCCTGAGCCTCAAGTGCCCCCACAGGGCATCCCCTGCTCTTCCGAGACCTCCCCAAATCCCCCCACTGAGGAGGTGCCCAGGAAGAGACTGTGCAAGAGGAGGCACTTAGACTACCCACATGAGTCTTTGACATCTGACACGGACTTGGATGAGTCAGAAGTGTCCCCTCGATCCCCCTCTGAGGATATCTCCTTTGCGGAGATATTAGAGATCCTTAGTCAGAGGGGCGATTGGCAGTCCAAGACCCCTACTGAGGATGAGTCCGTGCTCTTGAAGGCTTTTGGGTCTCAACCTTCCACTTCTTGGGTGTCTCCGTCTTATGATGAGCTCATGGAACTGATCTTTCTTAAGGCTTGGGAGTCACCGGAGGCCATGGAACCTGTCCCTCGCAAGCCAAATAAGTTCATTTCTGCCCCAGTGGACAAGGCCTTTTTGACCAAATGAGTGCCTGTTGATGCCATGGTGGTAGCTGCAGCCACAAAAAAGGAAGTGTCTGAAACATCCGCATCTATCCATCCTCCTAACAGAGATTCTAGGATCATGGATAGATATGGGAAATGCATGTTTAGTTCAGCGACTTTTTCTCTGCGATCACTGAACTATTAACCCGTTTTACGAAACTACAAAGAGATCTCCTGAAGGAGCTAGGAGATACTCTCCAGGGTACGGTAGCTGCAGGGGTTGCCGACAAAGTCAACACACAGCTTGCTACCCTAAACTCAGCTATGAACTCGTCCATGCGTCTCATATCTTATGCAGCTGATGGTTTGAGTAGAGCTGCTAGTTTGGGCATTGCTCTGCGAAGACAAGCCTGGATGCGTCTCTGTTACGTTGCGGTGCCCTTAAGTCTTTTTTTAGCAACACCCCATTCAATGGCTCATCACTGTTTGGGCCTAAAGTAAAGGAAACTTTAACTAGATGTGAGCAGGAAGGCAAGACCCTATCTACCGTTGGAGTCCGTTTTTCTACCCCTACTCGGCCCTACCCCAAGGGCCCGGAAAATGTGGTTCCGAAAAGCACAGGGAGCCTTTCAGGACATACGTGGAGAAACCCCCTCTAGAGGCAGAGGAGGAGGTTATAACAGAAGACGCCACCCCCGCTGCAGAGGGGGTCTGCAGCAACAGGGTGACAGGAACCAGTTTTCTGGTCAACCCTACCAGCGCCCCTGAAAGGGGGGCCCTGCTGTTCGGCTCTGGAGGCAGTCAGGGGTCGCTTGTCTTTGTACCCAGAAGCCTGACTAAACATAACATCAGATACATGGGTACAAAGCATCATTTCCAGAGGATATTTCATACCGTTCTCTTCCCCTCCCATTCCCTTGAACAGAATCCCAGATGTTCCACCCAGTCTCAGGGAACAAGCAATCATAGAGGTCAACAAATTGCTAGAAAAGAGAGTCATCCACCAGTCCCAGCAGACCAAGTTGGATTCGGAACTTACTCAAGATTCTTTTTGGTACCAAAGAAAACAGGGGACTGGAGACCTATCTTGGACCTCAGTAGACTCAACCAATTCGTAAAGAAAGAGAAGTTCTGAACGGTCACGCTTCAGTCCATTTTTCCCTTTATAGGGAAAGGCGATTGGTAGTGCTCCATAGATCTCAAGGACACGTACTATCACATAAAGTTGAACAGACACTGCAGAGATCACCTGCGTTTCCGGCTGGGAGCCAATCATTACCAGTTCTGAGCCCTGCCCTTTGGTCTCACTACAGCCCCCAGAGTGTTCACCAAATGCATGGCAGTGGTCACGGCTCACCTGAGGCGTCTAGGATTTAAGGTGTTTTCATACCTAGACGATTGGCTCCTCGCCGCTACCACCAGGCATCAATTGACTCAGGCAACACAATACACTCTGACACTCTGCCATCAATTATGCATTACAATCAACTTCGAAAAGTCTGCCTTATCGCAATTGCAGCATACCGTTTTTATAGGAGCAGAGTTAGATACCTCAACCACCACTCTACGTCTTCCAATTGAAAGAGTCTCACTTCTCCACCAACACGTCAACTCACTGGTGTCAAAGAACAAAGCTACAGCAGCAGAGGTCTTGAAGGTGCTAGGTTTGATGGTGGCAGCAATCCTGGCTATACCACTCGCAAGGATGCATATGCAAATTCTTCAATGGCTCCTCTTTGCTCAGTGGTCTTACCAGAAACTACCGCTGCACCACATGATTCTCATCACGAATTTTTGCAAGAGAGACCTTCGGTGGTAGTTGACATCTCTTCATGTCACAATCGGAAGACCCTTTGTCCCTCCCCCCCAGTAGCCACTGTGACCACGGACGCTTCCCTGATAGGGTGGGGGGGAGGCATTTTCAGGGAAAGACTGCCCAAGGCACATGGACGGATCAAGAGTCGCATCTGCATATCAGTGTTCTGGAGTTAAGAGCGGTACTTCTGGCGTTGCAGTACTTTCAGGACTCTTTTCCTCTAGGGACAATTGCAATTCAGACAGACAACATGTCAGTGGTCTGGTACTTGAACAAGCAAAATGGAACCAAATCTTACCCCATTTGTTGAGAAGCCCTCTGGGTATGGCAATGGGCTGTGTTGTCCCAGCATTTTATGTTAGCAATGCACATCCCGGGGAAATCCAATGTGATAGCGGACAAGCTGAGCGGGCAATACTTTTGCCTCACGAGTGTTCTCTCAACCAACGAGTTGGGGATTTGATTTTCCGCAAATGGGGCCAACCTTGCTGTGACCTCTTTGCCAGTCACAACAATACCAAATGCAGAAGCTACTTTGCCCTAATACCACCTCCAGGACATCCCCCGAGAGATGCACTCGTGCATGATTGGCCCCTGGTTCTCTTTTATGCATTCCCACTCTTTCCATTGATACCCAGGTTTTTACAGAAAGCAAAAGTACTAGGAAGGACAGTTATCCTCATTGCCCCCTACTGGCCTTGACAGATTTGTTTCCCCTTCCGTCACCATCATCTGCTGGAGAACCCATGGATCCTGGACCCAGTTCCTAACCTTCTGGCACACCCGTCAGGGGACCTCCATCCTTCACTGCAGTCCCTATAGCTGACTGCTTGGCTAATCCACTTCCCCTAATTGCCAGGCCTCATTCTATCTCAGATGATACAAGACAAATCCTTTTGTCTTCTCATAAGCCATCCACCAGGAAACTGTACCGCAGTAAGTGGAGCAGGTTCACAATTTGGGCCAATATACAGAAAATCGACCCTTTCCAAGCTCCTCTGTCATCCATTTTAGAATTTTTGACAAAGATCTTTAAGGAGGGAGCAGCAGCTGCCACAGTTCGAGTCCAGTTAGCCCCCATATCAAATTTCCACCTTGGATTCGATGGGTTGAACGATGTTCATCATGTTACCCTGCTGCAGTCATCACACTTGGGTTATCCTGTCGTCAGGCAGTCCCGCAGTCAGCCAGAATTCCAAAGTCTTGGCCCGGCGTCGGTTGCTGTCGGTTCTTCCCTGACGTCAGTGCGCCAGGGGTATATATAATGCAACCGATGCCATTTTCTTCTGTCTTTCTTGCCGCGCAGTGCCCGAAGCAGAAGCAGTTCGCAAGTGCCGGTCGGCCGACTCCTGAGATTTCGAATTCGAATTTCAGACCGAAGTCTTCTATAAAGCTAAGTACCCCATTGGGGAAACTTTCCTTGCCTCAGACCGATGTCAGAAAAAGTTAACAATTGTATTTCTTGTGGGAAGCAAATACCTCATAAGGATTTTTATTCTTATTGCATACCTTGCCTATGCCCAGACCACGACGTCACTTGTTGTCGTTTTTATGCTAGGTTTAATAAGTGTACTATTAAAAGACACTTTGATTTCGCACGACATTACTTCGGTAGAATATTTAACTACACTATGCCGTCGGAGCAACCGACTACCGGCATGCACAAAAAACACAAGGATAAGGACAGACAGCCCAGGCCTAAGCCAGATTCCGAGGCCTCGGCTGGTCCGGTCTCCGGTTCTCCGGTCCTCAGTGAGGCTCCGACGCAGCCCCTGACTACCGCAGATCTGGAACCCGAGACCGCTTTGGAACTTTTGGCGGAATGTACCAGGTCGACGCAGCCATTTTGTTCAGGCCCTACCGACGACATTGCTGAAAAAGATGTCGGTGCTGCAGAAACGCCTTTGGTTTCTGAAGGCGTTTTCAGACCGACGATGCTCACCATTAAAGCATATCCTAAGTTGAAGACTCCTATTAGACCTAAAAGGACTGCACTTCAGTCCCCTGTTCAAGGCCCCATGCCTAAGAAACAGATGCTCAAAATGGCGGAAGATTTGATCTCTTTAATCAGGGGTTCCCAGCCCCCTCTTGACAAAAGGCCTAGACAAGAGGAAGATTATGCATCCTCTGAACAAGTGTCCATTTCTTCAGACTCCTCTGAGGACCAAGATTACTCCTTCTCCCCTTATGAAGATTCTGATGCTGAGGAATTCCATTCCCTCAGCTTCTCCTCCTGAAGACTACTCCTTTGGGGAAACTTTACACACTATGAGGGAACATTTTCACTGGGAAGGTCAGTACTACTCTGACTCGAAGAAAAGGCTCAGAGAGTTTCTTTAGCTCCCCCAGCACAGACCACTTGCCATCCCACCAGTTTTAGACATTGTGGATGATGTTTACTTAGAATCCAGTTTGAACCCAGACTCTCTACCTCCTGCTCCGGCCAAGCCTGACAGATACTATAGAGTGCCTGATTCACACAAATTTCTTTATAAAAGCCCTGTTGCTGACCCAGAGATGATCTCCCAGGGTCCCAAAGGGGCTAAGGCTTCTATGGCTAAAAATCCTGTACCCTCTGAGAGGGATTCAAGAGCACTAGACAGGTGGGGGAAAAAGGTTTACACCTCAGCCACTCTAGCTATGAGGGCACTAAATTGCCAATTTCACATGCTAAAGTATCAGCAATTTCTAATCTCTCAGTTAAAGCAAAAAATGACCACTCTCCCTCAACAGTCTGAATTGAAAGAAATGCAGGATTTGTTGCATGCAACTGAACAGGTGGGCAAACATACCTTACAATGTGGGTTTCATTCTTTGGAGGCCTCCTGCAGAGCAGCTGTCACTGGGTCTGTTATACGTAGGCATGCTTGGTTAAAGGAACAAACTCTGCCTGATCATGTTAAAGCAAAGCTTCTAGATGCTCCCTTACAGCAGGATGTTCTTTTTGGAGTTAAAGCAGAAGTAGTATTAAAGAAAATGGAGGATAAGGCAAAATCTATGCAGACAGTCAAAGATTTCCTACAGGTACAGCCCCCTCGCTTCAGCAGAAACTGGCCAACAAAAAATTGGTCCTTTCCAGCTACTGACAGACCACAGAGGGGTAAATACAGACGTCCAAGAGGCAGAGGACAACCACAAGCCCAGTACAAACCTCGCCAATGGGGCACTGCAACACAGAAGGGAGGAGAAGACCGGTCCCAATCTACCAGAAGGCAAACTCAATGACTTCCACCTCATCTGGCCAAGCAATACTCTCTTGGCAGCCCCCTTGGGAGGAAAACTCACACTTTTTTCAGACAACTGGCACATTGTCACAAAGGACAAATGGGTCCTAGACATAATTTTACGAGGATATAGATTCCATTTTCACACCTTGCCAATGAAAAGAGGAATGCCAAACCTGCCACAAAATCAATGGGCAGAGGCACAAAAACAAATTACAGCCCTCATGGACATGAGAGCCATTCAACTGGTACCTACTCGAGAGCAAGGTCAAGGATTTTACTCAAGACTCTTTCTAGTGCCCAGAAAGGACAATGCCTGGAGACCAATTCTGGACCTTTCAATTCTAAACACCTTCTTACAAGTACCCAAATTCAAGATGCTAACACTACAGCAGCTACTTCCCATGTTGGGCAAGAAACCATGGCTAGAAACGTTGGACCTCAAGGAGGCATACCTGCATGTCCCTATCAGACAAAGTTGCAGAAGATACCTCTGTTTCATTGCAGGTTCAACCCATTTCCAATTGTCTGCACTGCCCTTTGGCTTATCTACTGCGCCCAGAGTCTTCACAAAATGCCTGGCACCAGTAATTGCATACTGCAGACAAAGAGGAATTCAAATATACCCATACCTGGACGACTGCCTCATCCAAGCAGAAAGCAAGGACATTCTCTTACATCATCTGGCTTTTGTAAAACATCTACTAAATTGCCTGGGGTACACAGTAAACGAAAATAAGTCAAAACTAGTACCCTCACAAAATGACATTCCTGGGTGCCAGCTTGAACACAACGGCCCAGAAGGCTTATCTGATGCCAGACAAACAACTACAACTGACTCAATATTTCAAAACAATGGCAACAAAGACCCAATTAAATGCAAGAAAAATTCTGCAGGCCTTGGGCTTCATGGCATCTTGCATACTACTAATACCATTTGCAAAGCTGCATATGAGGAAATACAGTGGTACCTAAAAAGCGTATGGTCTCAACACAGCCACAGCTTGGACACAATGATATCTCTCATTCCCTGCCTACAACAGGAGTTTCTATGGTGGTCACAGGCATGTCACCTCAACAAGGGTCAGCCTTTCACCTTGCCCCCAGCCAGGCAAACTATGACAACAGATGCATCAGACTACGCCTGGAGGGAACACATGGCAGGACAGTGCGTTCAAGGCGTATGGACTGCAGATCAAAGGAATCTGCACATCAATCAAAAAGAGATGCTAGCTGTACAGAAAGCTCTGACAACCTTCAAGAATCTATTACATCCAGGACAACTTACAATAAAGACAGACAACACCACAGTAATGTGGTACATAAACAAACAAGGGGGTACTCACTCCTACCCTCTATGCAGGCAAGCAATGACCTTATGGAACACAGCTCTGGCTTACCAAGTTCAGTTACAAGCTCAATTTCTGCCAGGAAAGAACACATTGGCAGACGACCTCAGCAGAAACATCATGGATCCCCACAAGTGGAAAACTGGATCCACAAGTATTTACAATGATAACTCAAAAATGGGGCCTTCCAGACATAGACCTCTTTGCCAGTCCTCAAAACTATCAACTAACAAAATTTTGTACAAGGACACTTCACCATCTAGCTTGGAAAGTGGACGCACTCTCTTTCAGTTGGAAAAACCTGATAGTATATGCCTTCCCTCCATTGCCTCTCCTCACAAAGGTGCTTCTGAAAGTCAAAAAGGAGAGACCACGAGTGATTCTCATAGCCCCAGACTGGCCACGCCAGCACTGGTACCCACTATTGAGGAATATGACCCAGGGCCCACCATGGATCTTACCACAAATTACCCATTTGCTCACACAGCAAAACAATCAGATTCTTCACAGCCAGCTCAAAACCTTAAATCTGGCTGCATGGCAAATCACCTAAGCATCCAGCCAGCTCCTCTTTCCCACGCAGTTATGGATGTTATTCTGGAAGGTAGGAGGTCAAGCACCAAAAGGGCTTATTCGGACAAATGGAAAAGGTTTTGTGCCTGGAACCAAACTAAAGGCCAAGACACTTTTCAGCCTCACATGCCTCACATTCTTCAGTATTTAACTGAGATGTTGCACAAAGGACTTTCTTTCTCCTCCATTAAAATCCATGCTTCAGCTATTTCAGCCCACTACAACACGGATCCACCCTTATTTTCGCATCCACTTCTAAGGCAGTTCCTCAGAGGGGCAAAAAACATTAGGCCCCCCCCCGGAGAGCACCTACACCAACATGGGACCTCAATTTTGTTCTGGAAAAACTTATGCTACCTCCCTTTGAACCAGCTTTTTCTGCAGATCTTCAGTTTCTATCATGGAAGACTACCCTGCTGCTAGCAATAACTTCAGCTAGAAGAGTCTCAGAACTGCAGGCACTAATGGCAGTGGAACCTTTCCTCATTTTTCATCAAGGCAGAGTTTCTCTACAAACTAATCCTTCCTTTATGCCTAAGGTGGTTTCCAGTGTGGCTTTAAATCAAACCATCCACTTACCCACCTTCTTCCCAAATCCACAGAACAAAGGTGAGAGACTCCTGCATTCACAGGCAACTTCCTTATTACTTGGACAAAACTAAGGCTTTCAGAAAATCTGACCAGCTCTTTGTATCCTATGCTACAGCTTCTCAGGGGAAGGCTATATCAAAACAAACCATTTCCAAATGGATAGGACATTGCATACAGTTTCTGCTATACCTATCATGGAAAACCAGTTCCTGTTTCCATTAGGCCCCACTCTACCAGGGCAACAGCTACATCTACAGCCTTTCTCAGGGGGGTTCCAAACAAAGAGATTTTGGAAGCTGCAACTTGTAGTTCAGTACACACCTTTACCAAACACTACCACTTACCACTTTACTCTAATACTAGGGCGGGCTTCACCACTGCAGTTCTGCAGGGCCTTCTAGCCTCCTCTAACCCTCTATGATTCCTCCACCCATCCTTAGCTTTGGGATTCTTCCCAAGTGTGATGACTGCAGCAGGGTAACACGATGAACATAGTACAGTTTTGTACCTACCATAAATGTAGATGTTCGAGTGTACACCCTGCTGCAGTCCAGGTTACCCTCCCTCCATCCCCTCTGATCTAATTGGCTAAATCTCTACAATGCCTTCCTGATGTATTTGCTTATAGCTGGAGGGATTTTGTGTTTGTGCAAAATTTAATCAATTTGGTACTAATTACTGACCACCTTTTTGGGGGCACCTGACATTTAGGGCAAGAAAAACTGAAGAAAATGGCGTCGGTTGCATTATATATACCCCTGGCGCACTGACGTCAGGGAAGAAGCGACAGCAACCGACGCCGGACCAAGACTTTGGAATTCCGGCCGACTGCGGGACCACCTGACGATAGGATAACCCAAGTGTGATGACTGCAGCAGGGTGTACACTCGAACATCTACATTTATGGTAGGTACAAAACTGTATTTTATGGGCCATAAGTTATCTAAGGCGTTTCTCAAAGGTATTTTTCACATGAGACCTCCTGACAAAATTCCTTATTTTCCCTGGAATTTAAACTTTATGCTATCTCAAATAATTCTTCCCCCCTTCGAACCAGCATCTTCTTGTGATCGCAAGTATTTGTCATGGAAGACGATATTCCTAGTGGCCATTACTTCTCCCTGCAGAGTGTCAGAACTTCAAGCATTATCTATCAGACCACCTTATATGATTTTCCATGCTGATAGAGTGTCTCTCAGAACAAACCCCTCCTTTTTGCCTAAAGTCTGTTCCGAATCCAATATCAATCGGGTTATTGAGTTGCCAGTCTGTTTTCCTAACCACTGTAATAAATTGGAATACATGCTGCATAATCTTGATGTACACAGGCAGCTCAGATTTTATCTTGACAGGACTAAGGATACTAGAAAATCAGATCAACTTTTCATATCCTTTTCGGAGGCCAGAAAAGGCAATCTAGTGGCTAAAACAACCCTATCTAAATGGTTATCAGATTGTATATCCTTTGTTTATGCGAATACTAACATGCCATTGACACACAGACCTAAGGCTCATTCTACCAGAGCCGTTTCTACGTCTTCTGCCTTTCAAGCTAAATTGCTCCTTGACAATATTTGCGCTGCAGCCACTTGGTCTAAGCCTCATACCTTTATCACGCATTACAAAGTAGACAAGGCTTCCAGGGACAGGTCTTCCTTTGGTTCCATGGTACTGAAAAACGTACTTCCATGAGCCACCCAAGATTCAGGGTGCTAGGGGACACTACCCATCACTGAGAATAAACGGCGAGATTTAACAACTTCACATAAAGAAGTTATGTACTTACCATAACGTTCCATGTGAGTTGTTTATCTCGCCTTTAATCTCACATCCCTCCCTCCTTCCCCCTCCTGGCTGACAGTTGACTTAGAGGCTAGTATCATCCTGGCTACTCAGTAGGAGAGTGTTCCCTTTTAGGGTAAGATATATATATATATATTTATATATATATATATATATATATATATATATATATATGTATATATTTGCAGCAAACAAGATCTGAGGTAATTCCAGCAGTGCATTGTGTGATAAGGGCCTTGGTCTCGAGCTACTGGCAAACCTTGAGCTCTGCTATAGGCCGTGTCGGAGCCAAGGATCGGCTCCGAATCCATCAGTGAGAATAAAGGCGAGATAAACAACTCACATGGAACGTTATGGTAAGTGCATAACTTCTTTTTAGCAGAACTGGCCTCTTCGATCATCTGTCACTCTTTATTCTTTATTCCTGGGTTTATTGCCAGTGTGTGTTATGGCAAACAAGATCTGAGAGTACAGGGAGAGATGTGTTGTGGGTAAGGGGAGTGTCCAAGAACTTCTTTGGTTGCCACGAGCTTAGTAATGGCTAGGTCAAATCCAAGGTTTGAATCCGTAACCCATCTATGAGGAGAGATGAATAAAACAATACTGGTCCAAAAACAAAGGAGTGTAGGAGACTTTTCTGTGTGGAGGATTTTCAGTCCCTATGTATCTAGTTGGTGACTGTATGTTGATCGGATCAGAAGGTGGTGGTGGAAGTGGCGAACATGAACTCATCCTGAGTCAAAATAAATGATAGAAAAATGTATGGTTTGAAATATTATACAGAATTGCTAAGTACACGATAGTACTTGGGGGGTAATCCAAGCAGGGTAGACAGTTTGTTTCCAGTTGAAAATCCTTTATGGTGTGCACAGACAAATGATCCAAGTAAAACAGAATGGTGGTTTTCTGACAAGCTTTCTAACTCTATGTATATGCTTTTTGTCGGGCAGGGGAGTGGTTTGTTGTGCTGTGGGGCACGGTGTATTGGTATACATGTTGGGTTCTCATCCCTTCCCCCATCGGTGTGGCGTTTGGGCTGGTCCTGCCCTACTTGGTGGCTGTCATGGTGATGTGACCCTTGTGTGCTTTAATGACGTGGTACCTTTTATTTAGTACAGTGGTAGCGTTGTCGCCTCACAGCAAGAGGTTCTCCCATTCGATTCTTGGCTGGTGCGCCTTCTGTGTGGAGTCTGCATGTCCTCCCCACGGTCGAGTGGCATTTGAAAGACATGCGTAAATGGGCATGCCTTCGTTGAAGGTTGGGAATCGAGCTGGCACCTCGGCACCATAAAAATCTACTGCCAATCATTAGCGGACTGGAGTTCCACTGTGGCGACCCCTAATCGGGAAAAGCCGAAAGAAGACTATTGAATGTTATGGTGAGTACATAACTTCTTTTTTTAGTGGATGAGCTGAGCAGATCTATTTTTCTACCTCATACAAGTTCTCCCAGCCAAATGGTGGTGGATCAAATTTTCAACTATTATGGCCAGACATGATGCTGAAACCTGTTTGTGATTCCCTCCATTTCCAAGTGCAGCAGCTACTTCACCCTGAACTCCTATGAGGGAGAGTCACTGAGGAATGCTGTAGTCCACATCTGGCCCACTGAGTTTCCCATATGCTTGTCCACCCACTCCCCTCATGCCATAGTTTTTGCAGAAAACTATTTGGTACAAGGCAAAAATTATCCTGATTGCTGCATTTTGGCATCAACTTGCCCCCCCCCCACACACACACACACACACACACACACACACACACACATTTCTGGCTTCACCTGACCCACCCCCTCTGGTGCTGGATTCTATTACAGGACTTTGTCTCTCATTCTTCTGTCAAGCCACACTAGGACATGGCAGCCCAGAAATTAACCACATTGTTTCTCCAGTTCCAGTGATGACCAGGCAGTTCAGGCTTTTGTCTTGGGTTATCCATATCCTAACATTCTTCACTGGTAAATAGCTCTGTGTGTTTAGGGACTTCTCAAAAGCAAACCTTCAGTTACTTGATGACTTAAAAAAATTCTGCTGTAATCTGTCTGTTTAGGATCCTATTGATACACATCTGTCTATGCCTCTGACTTCTTCTCCCACTTAAATAGTTGTATTGATAAGATAGACTCTATCTGTAGCAAATATAGAAGTCTAAAAACAAACCCATGTGGTAGAATATTCACATAAGTAAATTATATCATAAGAGAAAGAAACTGCTTAATGCTTGCAAGACGTCTCATTCTAAATACCTTAAGAGCACACTTAAGCAAACTAACAAAGAGCTTAAGGGAACTATTATTATGAACTGCAGAACTGAGTATGAACGTAAAATAGCCACTAAAACAAAAAAATAAATGCAAATCTTTCTTTAGATATATTAGGAAGTTAAGAATGAATACCCTACAGTATTCAGAACTAGTCCACAATAATACTACACTCTGTGACTCAAAAAGAAATATTTAATAACCTAACAAATTTTTACGCAAATTTTACTCCACACACAGTTATAGCTATCCAACAGGTTCCATAATCCCAGCCAATCCCTTTAATTTATTTGGAACAAGTTCTCTTAGCCCTTTCAAAAACTAAGAATACTTCATCAATGGGCTCTGCCAACATAACAGGTTGCCTGATTATCAGTGACAAATATGGCCTTTCTGAACCCCTATTTAAACATTTTTATTCTAACCTCTCCATTGGTTACATTCCTGAAGCCTGGAAAACAGCTTTTGTAATGCCATTACACAAGGTTGGCCCAACAGCAGATCCTGGTAACTATAGACCCAATAGTCTCGCTAGCCTCATATGTAAACCTGTTGAGTGCATTATGTCAGACTTCATTAATCTGGACATTTAAAAATCTCTCACCCTGGACCCTCATCAATCCTGCCTCTGTAACCTCATTAATTTCTTTCAAAAAGCAGATGATGCAGTGGATAGTGGTTTTGCTGTGCATATAGCATATTTAGACCTACAAGGCCTTTAACACTGTTCCCCTTGCAAGCATTATTGATAGACTTATAAATGTCAATGTAAATCCCTATATTGTATGATGGTTATCTGACAGAACCCTTGTGGTTAGAGTAATAGACGCCACTTCTGAAAGTAAAAACATTTACCAGTGGTTTATCACAAGACTCAGATTTGGCCCCTCTCCTCTTTGGCATATATTTTTCATACCTTCAGGGCAGCACTTCTGGCCTATGGTTAACTAAGTTTGCAGTTGACTGTAAATTGAGTGTTTATATTCGATTTTCAACTGACTCACAATTGCTCCCTCACAGTTTAGACCAGGTTAACAATTGGTGCAAGGGCAATGGTCTCAAATGAATTAAAAAAAAAAAAAAAATATATATATATATATATATATATATGTATTTTTTTTTTGTATGTGTGTGTGTGTGTGTGTGTGAGTTTCACTTTCTGTATAAGAGATGCACCCCTCCAACAGACATTGTTGTAAGGGATCTGGGTACTGTTGTTAATTCCCTATTATTTGACCATCATATCTTATCTAATTTCCAAAGACATCTGTACCAAAGTCAAAGCCAATGTCTCTGACCTCTGGCTGACTAAATTTGCAGATGATTGCAAATTAGGACCTGTCCTTGAAGCCTCCACCAACACAAATGTTTTCCAGGAAGGACTGACACAGACAAATAATTGGTGTCAGAGCCATGGACTAAAACTAAATGCCAAGGAATGCATAATAGTAGTATCCTTCAGGAAACCATCCACCCCTGGTAACCATCTTATTGATGACACAACCATTAGAGTTGACCCAGTAGTCAGGGACTTGGGGACACACATACACAGTAATCTAGCCTTTGACCATCGTGCGTCTACAGTAGTGAGGAAATCCTTCTATATTGTGCAACTTATAAACAAAGTTGTGTCATCTAGGTCCAAGGAAGTCATTGTTCCACTGTATTCGGCATTCATCAGACCTATCATTGAGTACAGTGCCCCCTTTGGTATGTACCTAACCAGACATATACAACAATTGGAACATCCACAGAGGTTCTTCACTAAAATAATATAGGGTGTGAGTTACATGTCCAGTGCAGACTGCCTCAAAGCCCTATCCCTGTATTCTGTCTGCTATAGGCTGTTGAACGGAAGTCTGTGCATGGCATACACAGCATTATTAGACTCCTTCCTTTGCTGGACCTCCTGCACATCCACAAAACAAACAGCACCAGAATTACTCATTCTAAAGACTTGATCCTTGCCTGTGATATAAATGGTATCTTTTGGAGAGACAAGTATGTATCCCAGAGACTACCCCTTTTCTGGAACAGGCTCCTCCCTAACCCAATTCAAGTGCAACTTGGACAACTGGATGGGGAACAGGAAATTCATCCCTGGTGTGGCACCTGTGTTTCTGATAGACACAAGCAGCCTGTAACTAAATAATTTCCCAGGCCCCTGTTTGTAAATATTCCATCTGCCAAGCCCCTGCTTACACTTATCAAAGGTTCTAGAACTTATGAGAGATTTTGGATCCATGGTTAGGTTTAAAAAGGCCCTTGTGGTCATTAGCCTAGTAAACACCTATGAACGTATAAGCTTTGGTTCGATGTGGACATTCCAATTGTTGGATATACCTGGTTATGTACATGCCAAAAGGGGCCTTCTTCTCAGTGATTGGTCTGATGATTGCTGTAAATAGTAGAACAATAACTTCCTTGGAACTAGATGCCATACCTTTTTAATTAGTTGCTTAATGTAGAATGGTTTCTTCACTACTGTAGACATGTGATGGTCAATTGCTAGACTACTGCCTGTGTGTGTCCCCAAGTCTCTGACTACTGGGCCATCTCCTAGGAGTGTGTTGTCAATATGATAAGTACCATGGCTGGATGACTTCCAAAAGGATATGACTACTATTTATTTCTTGGCATTTAATTTTAGTCCATGGCTCTGACACCAGTTATTTGTCTGTGCCAGCCCTTCTTGAAGAATATTTGTGTCAGTGAAGGATTCTGTGACCGCTCCTAGTTTGCAATCATCTGCAAATTTATAAAGCCAGAGGCCATTGAAATTGGTCTTGACTTCAGAAAAGTAAATGCAAAAAAAAGGAGTGGTCACAGGACTCATCCCTGAGGGCCTGCACTTGTGACTGGCATCTTTGTAGAGGTGGGCTCCTCAATGTTAACTTCCTGGGTCCTGTCTGTGATCCGTATGGCTGTCCACCTGGTGAAATAAGGTTTTATACCTGAACTCTTAAATTTGCCAACAATGCCTGAGTGGGCTATTGTGTCAAATGGCTTGGCCAGGTCAAGGTAGTCATTATGGACCATTTTGCCCTCATTGCTTTGGTGACCTTCTCAAATAAATCCACCAGGTTGAGTAGGAATGACCTGTCCTTGACTAAATAAAATTGGCTTGAGTCCAGTATCTGAAGGTTTCCTGTGTCATTATCAATCCATCCACAACCCCTTTTCCCATTTTTGCACATACGGTCGGGGTGTCACTTCAACAGTGGCAGTCATCCAGGTGGCTAGCCCTGCACCCCTTTTCCCATTTTTGCCCATGAGGTTGGGGTGTCACTTCAACAGTGGCAATCATCCAGGTGGCTAGCCCTGAATCTGTAAGTTTTCCACACCACACATTCACACGCACACTCACATCTGTGGTCAATATAGAGTGTCCAATCCACCTCCTGCATGTCTTTAGCGTGTGGGAGGAAACCAGAACACCTAGAGGAAACCCACAAAAAAACAGGGAGGGCATACATACTCTGCGCAGAAGGCACCCTAGCCAAGAATCAAACCAGTGAACCTGTTGCTGTGAGGTGACAGTGCAATTTGCTATACCACTGTGCCACTCGTTCTATGCCATTATTGATCATTTCCATGATGATCATTTCCATAGTTTTACATATGAGACTGGTAAGAATTATGGGTCTTTAGTGTCTATACATGGTCTATCTTTACAAAAGTAGACCAGCTCTTTGTACCTTTTTCTTCCTTCAGGTTGGGGAAGTGTATTTCTAAGGTGACTCTTTCTATGTGTCTAATGGATTTCTTTTGTGTATGTAGAAAGTGGATTGTCCATGCTGTGCTGCCCCAGATATCATTCTGCTAGGGTATTGTTGCCGCTTTTGCATCCTTCTCTAGGGTGCCTGTTGATGACATCTGTGCAACAGCTACCTGATCTACTGTGCATATCTTCGTATTCCAGTATAAGCTGGATTTGCATTCCATATGTAGGTTCACATTTGGTTCCACCATCTTCTGGAATGTCCTTCCATGAGACCTGCCAAGGGGGTTGTAGTAGCTGGGGACTCTGTCCCATCAGTTGTGGACAGAAAGACAGAAGAGGCAACATTGGATATGAAAGTTATGTACTTAACATAATGCTAGATTTATGTTGTCTTCTTCCTGCCTCTCTCTGTTTCCCTGCCAAATATTCACTTTTCCTGGCCTCCCATTCGAAGGCACTTTACCTACTCTGAGCCATGTCTGCATCCCTAGTGTATATATGTGATTTGGTTACCAACTATTTTTCTGTGTAAGGCAGGCAAACTTGATCTGCGATATTCAGTTGACAGAGGGAAATTATGGATAAAGGAGGTGCCTGAGCCATGGATACAAAAGTCTAGAGGTGCTAGTGCCAGATCCGTATAGATCCGATAGACCTGTCAGTTGAGGAGAAAGGAAGAAGACAACATGGCTCTAACATTATGATAAGTGCATAACCAGTTTATGCTCTTTCTCACCCCCATCACCCTGGAAAGTGCAGCAACTACCTCTCTGCACAGTAAGAATTAACCATAAAAATATTGTTACCACTGTTTGAGAATGCAAATTTGGCAGATCCCATCAGTTCTCCTGAAATGAGGCCCAACTGTCCATCTTGGGAGGCAGTCAGGGGTTATCTTTTCCTGCACCAGAGAGCCTAGCTAGAAATTATAAAAGATTCATGGGTGCGGAAGGTTGATATCCAGAAGTTAGATAGTGCCATTTTCCCATCCACCCCCTTTAATTTCAAACAAAATCCCCAGTGTTCCACAAAAGTGGAGGGAAGCAGCAGGATTAGAGATAAACAAGCTGCTAGAAAAAGAGTCATCCATGAGGTACACCAGACCAGATAGAATCTGGAACTTATTCAAGATTCTTTTTAGTGCCAAAAAATACAAGACTGGAGGCCAGTCTTAGACCTCAGTAAACCAAATCAGATGGTTCAACATACAAAATTTCGGATGGTTATGGTTCAGTCCATTCTGCTGTTTCTGCACAAGGACGACTGGATGTGCTCAGTAGAGCTTCAGGATGCGTACTATCAAATAAAAATGAACAAACAATCCGGAGGATATCTACATTTCATCTGGGAGCCAGTCATTACCAATTCTGAGCACTGCCCTTTGGTCTCAGCACAGCCCCCAGGGTGGTTACCAAGTGTATGGCTGTAGATGCAGCTCACCCAAGATTGCTAGGATTCAAAGTGTTTCCATATCTGGACAACTGGCTCCTGACCGCTCTGACCAGGCATCAACTAATTCAACCATGGGACTACTTACTCCAGCTGTGCTCTCGTTTGGGGATTTCTGTCAGTTGCAACAAATCTCAGCTCAGTCTAACTCCGACTCTGGAATTTATCGGTGCTCTGTTCAATATGATTATTCAAATAGCTCTTCTTTTGTTGTCTTGGATTCAAACAGTTCATTTCCAGGTCAAAAAGATCATTCAAAGGTCTTATCTTTCAGCCTGACTGATACTCAAAGTATCTGTGTCGGTGGCAACCACCCTTATTCTGCTGGCAAGGTTCCACATGAAAATCCTTCAGTGGACACTCGCAACTCAATGGTCTCTTCTCAGCAACCATTATCCATTCAAGTCAAAATAACACAAGCTTGCAAGAATTACCTCTTCTGGTGGATCCACTCCAATCAAATACAAGAAGGCCACCCCCTTGTCCTCTCTCAGCCCAAGGCCATTGTGACCACAGAAACCTTTCAAACTGGGTGGGGAGGAGCACTTCTTGGGAAGCACAGTCCAAGGTACTTAAAAATGAGAGCAGTTTTTTAGCATTGCAGGCCTTCCGAGACACTCTCCCAACCAGGAGTATTGTGATTCAGATGGACAATATGTCGGTGATCTGGTACATCGATAAACAAGGGGGAACAAATCTTACCCTTTGTCGAGAAGCTATGAGAGTATGGCAATGGGTGATCTCCTCCAATCGCTTTCTGATAGCAACTCACATTCTGGGGAAGTCCAGTGTGATTGTAGATCAGTTAAGCACGTTTATTCTGATGCCTCATGAGTGGTCTCTCAATGCCAGTGTGGAAGAGATGATTTTCCATCGATGGAGCCAGCCATGCTCTAGCTTTTTCTCATATCCCCTCAACAAGTTCAGCAGGTTCTTTGCCCTGATCCCTCCAGTGAGGGAGTTCCTGGGGATATTGTACTTCACGAGTGGCCCTGTGGTCCCCTTTATGCCTATTCCCCATTACCTCTCCCTAAATGTTTCCAGAAAGCATCTCCTTTGAATAGCACAGTTGTCCTCATTGCCCCATATTGGCCTCATCAGATCTGGTTTCCCTTCCTTTGGCCTCATCTTCTACATCTGCCCGGGTTCTGGATCCAACTCCATACCTGCTGTCTCACCCGACAGACATGAATCATCTGAACATTTCTGGCATCAAGTTGACTGCATGGTTTCCAGTTCAGTTGATTGCTAGACAGCCCAGGTTCTCCTCCCCTGTCCATCATATTCTCTTATCATCCCACAAAGCTTCCACAAGAAAGGTTTACAAAAGTATATGGAAAAGATTTATTTTTTGGACGCACAAAAATAATTTGGATCCTTTTTCAGCACCAATTTCTAAGGTTCTTGTCTTTTTAGCTACAATTTCCAGTGAGTGGGCTTGTTCCTCTACTATCAGAGTACCATTAGCAGCCATTTCTAACTTTCATATGGGAGTAAGTAACTCTACCTTAGCTTCCTCTAAGCATTACAAAGCCTTTCTCACAGGAGCATATTTACTTAGATCTCCTCTAAAATAACCTACTCCTTGGGATTTCAGTGTTGTGCTTCAGGTCTTAACCAGCACCCCCTCTGAACCATCAGCTAAATCTGAACTAAAATTTTTGACCTGTAAGACTGTTTTCCTAGCTGCTATTACTTCTGTCAGAAGAGTGTCTGAACTTCAGGCTCTGTCTTCTAAACTCATTTAATTTTTCACAATGATAAGGTATCTTTATGGACCAGTCCTTCCTTTCTACCTAAGGTGGTGTCAGAATTGAGTATTAATCAGGTTATCAACCTTCCAGTCATCCCAAATTTATTAAACAATGGAACATGTATGTTATACCTTTTGAATGTTCACAGACAGTTAAATTTCTACCTTCACATAACCAAAGATTTGAGGAAATCCAACAATTATTTGTTTCTTTTTCTGATTCAGAATTAGGCAAAAAAGTTTCTAAAGTGACCTTGACCAAATGGCTGACTAATTGTATTACCTTTCTTTATGAAAATGCAAGTTTGTCTTTAGCAAAACCACCAAAAGCCCATTCCATGAGGCCTATTTGTCAAGCACCTCTTTAGATGAGGTTTGTGCAGCTGAAACCTGGGCTATTCCTCATACCTTTGTTGTTCATTACAAATTGGATCTGGTCTCTAGGGGAAGAGCAGCCTTTGGTTCAGCTGTGCTCCGGAATATCATTCTTTAGAGTCCTCCTGGGATTTAGTTAGCTGGGGACTCTGTCCCAACAGTTGAGGAATGAATGAAAATGACAGCATCAGATAAGTTATGTACTCACCACAACATTCCATCTGTGTTGTCCATTTTCATTTTTCCTCAACTTGTCACCTATCAATCCCCTCCTTGCTTTACCCCTGGAAAGATCAAATGGTATTGGAGGAGCCATTGCTCCATTGCTCTATAGGTTTATGGGCAGCAAACTAGATAGGTATGTTGGGTAACTAGGGCATTGTGGTTAAAGAGAGGAGCTCGAGAGTTCAGTATTCTATGATCTGGAAGAAGCAGACGAATCAAATTCAAACCCAACAGTTGAAGAAGAATGAAAATGGACAACACAGATGGAGCGTTATGGTGAGTACATAACTTTTTTATAGTTTTATATTTATATTATTTTCATACCGTGACCTTTGAGTTATTGAGGGGCACTAGTATGAAGTGTCGCAGCAAGAGACAAGAAATGTACTATCACTGTTCATGTATAATGCTGATGCAAATAATTACGAAATTGTACAGTGTTTCCATACGCATATTAATATTTCCAGATCAACTTACTTGAAAACTATAGCACAACATTATTTGCAATCTCTGGTGATGGAGAAAACAGTCATTGAGACTTGTACTGTAAGCTGTACAAAATGTTATTTATAGGTTCATAGGCAAGTGCTAGGCTATCTGCCTTTGTAGGCCATTGTAAGCCTATATAGTTTCCTTTTTTGGGCTTGAAATAACCTGTCCCATTTTGTTATAAATTGGTCTTACCCATCATGTTGATAATTGTTTATTACCACTAATGAGAATAAGTGGGATCATGCCATAGATAATTTGAGGGGTCCTATGCATGGGATAAAGCATTCAGCCTTTGTCCATTAGTAGTACAGGAGCCAGTCCTGGGGTAAATTTTCTGTTTCCCATCTGTAGATCTAATTTGTGCTTGAAAATGGACAGAGATGAACTTTGTTTTATGTGGATGGGGCATCTGTTCCTTAGCAGCTGTATCCTCTACGAAATATACCTGTTCCTGCAAAGTATTCTGTTGATGTTGTAGAATAGGTTTAGATCCCTAGACCAAGTATTTCTTATGCTTTTTGATTTGTTGATTTGTAGAAAAGTCATCAGTAATGGGTTGAAGGATGCCTTTTGTGCTAGACACAGGTCACTTCTTAGCAGTCTATAGGATATTGAGTATAGTGACAGAGCTTTGAGTCAGTCCATGTAGAACATGTACATTTATACAGTTAATTATACAAATAGACGCAATGTTTCATGTTTCTAAAATATTTCAGTAAACAAGCACTCAGAAAATAACTTATTGCTCTGACACGAAAGCTTAACAGAAGAGCTGGTGACACTGTATGCCTAGATTGTACATTTTCCAAGATATGGAAAGTTGTTTATGAAAAATATAATTCTGAATATTTCCTGCATTGTAATATATTACTGTATCGATCTAGGCACTGTGAATGCACTGACATCTCTAATTGTAAAGAAGATTTTTGTGGAATTCATTGCTGTTCATGACCTTTTAGTAGCATTTTTGTTCTCAAGATTGTCAGATTTGTTTGGTTTATGTTCTCGGTTTTTCAGAAAATGCTTAGGAATCTAAGAATGTGGGTAGATTACTGGAGATGTGGCATTCCACAGCTACTTGGAGTGTATGTATTAATATGACTTGGGGCTGAAGACCTCATACTCAGGTCTGCTGACAGCCAAGCAAGCCTTCAACGGTGTCTGCAGTGGCTGTGAATGAAAGCTGTACTTTGAATGAAGGTCATGATAATGATGATATTGCTATTAACTGTAATGAGAGAACAGAAGCTTCAGTTTCATCTATAGCTTCTGTCTATTCTGGGATTGTAGAAGTTGCAGGGCAGTCATCCTCTCAACAGACTGCTATGCCCTGTAATTCCTTGGATAGCAAGGATGTTAATCGGCCTGTTGTACAACCCAAGTTGGTTCGAGCTTCAACAGTGAACACCATTACAGACAATGGGAACGGGTTTTCATCAACTCCCTTTACCCATTTCAGTGGAGAAGGGGGTGACGAGAGACCGTTCTGTCAGTTGGGGAAGACAGAAACGCAAATTTTCAGCAGAGAGACAGTCGAACCAGTCTCTCAAAAAAATGTGGAATCAAGTGGGAACTGTATAGTTTGAAACATTTCACAAAGGAATATAGATGCTGATTAATTTAATGTTCTGAATAAGGGTTTAAATTTTATTCCAACGAAACGAAGCAGTTTAACAGATGTTTTAACTGATGTAAAGATGTTTAATAGAAATGTTATGCTTAATTATGAATTTGGCAACATTAATAATGAGTATAGCCATGTTTTTAAGAAACCCAGTTTGTATATGCCAACTAATCATCTGTTGGTTGAGCCATTCTATAAATTGGTTTAAGGTGATCTGCATACCATGTATAATGATGCTAGAGGGAGAAATAATAATAATAGGTATAATTTGAGTTTTAAGGAGAGAAATGCCATGACAAGGTTACAGAATGACAACACCATTGTTATCAGACCCGCGGATAAGGGCGGGCCTGTAGTTCTCGTGGATAGGGAGAGTTATCAGGATGCCATTGTTAGTATACTGAGTGACTTCAAATACTATAGTGTGATTAGTAAAGAAAATGTTGATACCATCAAATACAGGATTTTTATGATGGTTGGTGATTTGGTTAAAAATTGTGTTATCACCAGTGAGTTGGGAAGATTTTTAGAGGTAGAATATCCTATGATTCCAGTCATACAGGGTCTACCTAAGATCCACAAGGATGGCATAAACCCCCCAATGAGACCCATGGTATTTGGGAGGGAGGTGGTGTACTGAGCCTGTCTTCTTATATGTAGAGAAGTTCCTTTGACCTATTTTGGACTTGAATACTGTTGTCCTCAAGGATACAAGACAATTTCTTCTTGACTTATATAGTTTTACAAATACTCTGGGATTGGAGATAGACATTATCTTTGTCACTCTAGATGTGCAATAATTGTTCACCATTATTCCGAATGAGTTGGGTGTGTTGTCTATTTAGAAATATCTAACTAAACACAGTGATTATAATGACAATCAGGTGGACTTAATTTGTCTTTTTTTGGAAGTCATACTTGAAAATAATGTGTTCTTCTTCAATCAGGAGATATATTTACAGCGTGATGGCGTGGCTATGGGCACTTCTTGTGCCAATAGTTACGCCAACATGTTCTTGGCCATTTTGGAGGAATATGAGTTGTTTTTGACAGATGGTTTCAAGAGACATGTCCTTTTTTATCATCGCTTTGTGGACGATATCTTTTTTGTCTGGAAAGGAGACTCAGATGAGTTGAGAACATTTATGACTCAGATGAATAGTATGACTGATTATTTAAGATTCTCTCTAACTTTTTCCCCAACTAAGTTAGAGTACTTAGATGTATATGTGGAAATGTTAATGTGTGATACAATTAACACAGGAGTGTATAGGAAGAAATGCCACAGGAACACCCTTTTGCATAGACGAAGTATGCACCCACACTATATCTTCAAAAATATAATTAAGGGACAAGAGATGAGCATCTCCCGCCTGAATGCCTCAGACCCTGGTTATAGATATGAACTGGATGTTTTTAAAGATAGGTTGTCTAAGCAAGGCTATAGTAGTGAAGAGATTGATGAAGACCTTTTAGAATTAGACTCACTTAGGAGAGGTAGAGCTGCTCCTTATTTTTCAAATACAGTTGAGGAAGATAATGTGCTAGGTTACAGACCCATTGGGGTTAGAATTCCCATGTTTTATACTACTGACAACAGGGATATATATGATATTCTCAACAAGCATTGGCGAATTCTTATGACCAATCCAGATATTAGAGGTATTGTGGGCGATAGACTGCAGTTTAGGTGTAAAAATAAACCTAACTTAAAGAGAATTTTATGTCATCCTGTTGACCGGTATGGAGTAGGAGAAATTATGGGCACTACACCATGTGGGCAATGCAATTTCTGCAGGTTCTTGAACTCCAGTAGTATGTTCTTACATCCAGACACAGGGCAGGAGTTTAGATTTAAGGTATCAGCAGATTGCAGTACCCCACATCTCATCTATTTGGCTGAGTGCAAGCTGTGTGCCTCATTCTATATTGGTAAAACAAATAGGATGTTTTGTAATAGAATAAGGGAACATTTGTATGCCATAAGGGTGAATTCTCCAAATAATGCCTTAGCAAAACATGTTTCAGCTATGGGGGAGGAGCACACGTTTCATTTTATGGTTATAGACACCTTTACACCAATCATTCGGGAAGGTGACATAAGAAATGGTACTGAGAGGAGGGAAATAAATTGGATATTGAGATTAAGAGCGGATAGAGGTAGAGGCCTCAATGAAAGAGCCTCCCTCAAACCTGTTTTGAAGTCCAGAAGAGTGGTCATTAAATGAGGGCATTAAGGGCTAATGAATTTTGACTATTTTTTAACTGTGATATTCATGGAATGCTATAACTGGTGAATTTGTTTAATGCTTTCATTATTTTGTGTCTTGTTCTGTATGAAATGAGATGTTGGGTGACCTTGTATATAATTGTTTTTATTTAAGTTTTTAGAAAAGTTTTTTGTTATGCTTGTAGCTTTGTTTACCTTATTGATTCTTGACCGCATGACAATTGCTGTTTGTGATGGTCTCTACACCCACTGGATAGTCTCAATATGATGCCTGTTTCATGTGTCATTATGCCATCTATTTAAAGTATGACATCTGGGTATGATTATGGTTTATTTGTACTACAATATATGTCTATAATGTCTGCTTAGATGACACTTTATTTGTGTAGTGTGTCTCATGTAAACCCAGTTGTCAAGAGTGTAATATAGGATATGAAGTTCTGATGGTACTTCGTTCACCTCACTGGTTTTTGATTGTCTGACAGTTGCTTTTTATTATGGTTTTTACATCCATTGGATGGCTTCATTATGGTGCCTATTTTTTGTGATATTATGTCATCCATATAATACATGCCAGTTAGGTCTAACAGTGTTCAATAAAGTTGTTATATGTTTGTATGTATACAGTGAATATAATGATGACAGTTTTTAATTTTGTTTATTTATATATATATATATATATATATATATATATATATATATATATATATATATATATAATATGTCCTATGTAAATTCTGTCGTTAGAGTGTATTATAGGATATGAAGTTTTGATGGTACATTTCCCCTTTAAGATCTTTATTGAATGATTGCTTAAGTGATTTGTATGGTGGGTATATAAGGAATTGTTTATGATGTAGGGATTTTTATGGTCTGATGAAGCGAATTGTGAAAGCGCTTACCTCTTTGCACTAATAAAGGACTGATTTGGCATTTTATATGCGAGTTTGGCTACCTACATGTTCCATGGTTGCCTCTGCTACTACACTTTGGTTGGATTAATTGGTTACTACTATTTACTTAGTAATGAGGTGTTTACTTCATTGGGTGTTAATTGTTTTATAATTAAAAATCTATATTTAGTTCTTAGACCATCACTTTATGATCATTACTTCTAAAATTGTAATTGTGTTATTTGGTGCTCCTCAAAAGGTTCTCATTTGGCCACCTTTAACCATAGTAGGCTCTGATGTACTCTTTTAGTACTAGTAAACAGCTACAAGTAACTGGGTGTACTGCTTGACCATTACCTGAAATTAATTTTACTCGCATCTTGCAACCCAAACACATTTATATGTGTAGTTACAGCGACATGGTTTCAAATCATTACACTGTCAGTAGGTTTGTTGCGTATCATGTCTTCAGAACTGCTTGCAGTTGCAGGGCAATATTATTATTTTCCAAGGATATTGTTACTTCATGAGTAATTCCTTAGAACCCAATCTTAGATGTCCAAATCACCCTAAATAAAATTTATTACAACTTTAAAGCTAACAATAGAACTCCTCTTATTTCCTTGTCTGACCACAGTAGCTGTCTTAATGTCTTAACAGAAATCCACATTACTCTCAATACCTTTGTATTTGAGAGTTCAGCTGTCCGTCAGTAAACTGAATGGTTTACACTGCCAGTAGTCAACATACTGAATGCTTCCTTGACAGTATAAATCCTAACTTTCGTGCACAAACTGTTAATATCCTAGTAGTGGTCCCAGTACCCTTGATCCTGTATTCACAAATATGGCCACTTCCGGCACAATTCCATAATCATCTTCCCTTGTTAAATCACATCTAAATTAGTGTGACTTTTTCTTTTAAAACTGGTGCCATTTTCCCTGAAAATACCTTTGTGTTTAGGGACTTTTCAAAAGCAAATCTTCAGTTACTTCACTGCCTAAATAAATTCTGTTCTAATACTCCTTCATTTGACTCTTATTAAAGCTGCTGCCTATGCCTCTGACTTCTACTCCTGTTAAAATAGTTGTATTGATAAGATAGTCCCTATCTGCACTAAATATAGTGAGAACTTTAGAAACAAGCCCAGAGGTAGAATACTTGTATAATTAAATTATATAATCGGGAAAATTACATAGTGCTTATAAGAGGTGTCATTCTACCCACGTAAGAATGTATGTAAGCAAACTAGCAAATAGCTTAAGGGTGCCAATAGAAAGCTCAAAGCTGAATATGAATTTAACAGTAGTCACTAAAACTAAAAATAACTACACTTTTTTTAAAGAAAATGCAAATCTCTTGCGCATTTAATTTTATGTATGCTACTAAACTTTTGTAACATGTTTAAATTATATAGCTTATTTTTTTTTGTTCAATGAAACTGTTTCATATGTACACTATTGTTTTTACACTTTATTGTCAAAGGAAAAAACTTCAAAGACCAATGCACGTAAGGTTCAGTTAAGGCACATTTAATAACTTGCAGCAAGGAGACAAAAATATGCAAATACAAGATTTTGCCTAACTACTAACAGGAAGTATGCTATTCTTATACTGTTTTACAAGACATGGCCTTCTATGGCTGACATAATCAAACACAACTTTCAGTATTGTTCTACAGCAGATGTTACTTAGATTTTCTGCTGACATGACTAGATTTGTGAGAAAACTTTTGAGAAAAACAACCTGGCCTTGGTGGGCACTAACCCGTTACAGGCCCCTATTGTACAATTCTAATACATGTGTTACATTTCAAGGTACTTTTCTAACTCAGGCATAAGCAAATGCTGATTACAGTTCATCTTTTCAAGCAGTCTTTGTTCTAATTATCTATAGCTTCCACAGCTGTGTATTTTCTCACAGCACAAGTGGAACATCTTGACTAAGCCTCATAACATTTATACAAGTAGTATTGTTCTATTCATTATTTTCGTGACACAATCAGAAATCATCTGCTTCTCAGTAAATTTTCAAGCATAAGCAAAGATTTTAGCTCACAATACAAGGTCAGAAAGCATCTGCAGTTTGTACAGATGTATGCAGTATGAAGTAGAATAAATGTGTTAACCCTTTTCAAGCTCTAAATGCACTAAGCATATTACTAATACACACATTAATACATATTTTTCTGACAAAATAACTACACTTTTTTAAAGAAAATGCAAATCTCTTGTGCATTTAATTTTATGTATGCTACTAAACTTTTGTAATATGTTTAAATTATATAGCTTATTTTTTTTTTGTTCAATGAAACTGTTTCATATGTACACTATTGTTTTTACACTTTATACTGTTATATATACTCTTAATTCCTTTATATGCCTTTTGCCCAGATTCTCCTACCTGACTGTTATCATATGTCATATGAACAGTGCATAAACTTTTTGCACCAATTTAATTTTAATAATTGATCAGATTAATTTAACTTAGTGTCTGCTAGTACTTATTTCTAAATGGGAAGGGCGTTCAGAGATGGCTAGCACTGTCACATTGCACTAAATACTGCAAACCACTATTTTTATTTTTGTCTGTGCTAAGTGTAATGGAACAATTGTTACATTTGAAGTAAATTTTAATGCATAACATTTATTTTCTGTGCATCTTAAGTACTGCACAGCTAGGATGGAATTAAATAACAATGACTGACAATGATAATGCTAAATGGCAGTGCTAGTTGTCTTTGAATAGCCCCAAAGATGATGTTTTCATTTGTTTCGAATTTGTGTATGTTTTTTTTGTAGAAAATAGCCCAATTTCTTTAATACTACTCTTTTTCCTTCCAGTCATTAAGTATCTTTCCTTGAGGAGAAAGAGAAAGGAGAACATATTCTTCCTGTCATGACAAAGCCATACAAGTTGTGTATGCTTTTTAGAAAATATCCCAATTTCCTTAATACCATCTTTTTTCCTTTCAGTCATCCAGTATCCCTTGATGAGAAAGAGAAAGGAGAACATATTCTTCCCGTCATGACACAGCCATACTCTTTCAAGAAATTCAAGTCAACCATTCCAGAATGGGAAGAGCTAGTCATTTTTAATGAACGTTTTGGGTATTTTCTCCAGGAAAGTGAAGAACAGCCTAAAGTAATTTTGTTTTTTGAGGTAAGAAGAATTTGCTTGGTGTAACATTATGTGCATTTTTTTGTCATTAATCTTTATTTCCTTTTCATGGATGCATGAAAAATGGAAGCTTGAAGATGCTTGGTAGGTGCCTCACTTGTATACCTTCGGCCATGAGAAATACCCATACAGTCACCAGTCAAACTTTAAATTATCTCCTGACTGGGGGTAAAATGATGGGGTTTTTTGATACTATACAGGGTTATCAGATTATGCTGATTCCCATTTTAAGCTTTGTGCCAAGGACAGATTAAAACATCCATCTTCTAGGCTACCTGTGCCATTTCTTTGTGCTGTTTTGCCCCTCACTCCTTTCTGTGGCATGCATTAAATGGCTGTACTAAAGTGGCAGTGCTCATGCATGCTCTTCTGACATGTTACTTGTAGAAACTAGCATCTTGGTGTGAACCACTGGACCCCCATTTCCTTGATCTTTACCAAATTTCCAGTCAGTTAAGGATATAGTTCTAGATGTTCAAAACTGGATCACTGTTGCAGTAGTCTAAGCTGTTTGGTTATATCTTGCCAAGCATATGACCAGCTGGATGGCTTTTCAAAGCTTAAGGGTGGCTTCCATGTGCTGAGCCAGGAACTTCAGCAGAGCTACATATAAAAGGCAGTTAGAACTACAAAAAAGCTTTAGGGTTGTCTTACTGCCAAAGTACGCTTCCTCTGCAGGCTTTGTGGAACTGATGGTCTTCTAGCAATCCTTCAAAGCTTGGCAGATAACTACTGTAAGGGGACAAATATTCCACTAAATTAAATTTCTGAACAAAAACTATGTTTATTTGTGAAAACTTACTTTAGCTAGGAAATTTTATATTTTGGATTCTCATTACATGTAAAGGGATTTTTTTCATTGAAAATACTTGTGTGAAAAAACTGTGCATGAATGCTTTTCAACTAATTTTTTTCTACATTGCTTTGTAGAATAATTGCGTTGGAAATGTCTTTAAAAATGTTTACCTCAAAACTTGAGTTGGGTACTGTACTGACTCGAGTAGGCTGTGCTACCTGCCTTGTTTGTACTGTTTTCAGCTGAACCATGGAGCAGATATCAGTATTGCTGGATGTTTTTCGTGTTTAACTGCTGCAGTCATTACATTTGGGTAATCTGCTGGGAGGTTGCCCTTAGTCGGCCTGATTAACAAAGTCTTGGGTCCTGCGTCGGTTGCTGTCCCTTCTTCCATGACGTCAGGGGTATAAAACAGGCAGCCGATGCCATTACATCAGTCTTTCTTGCCGCGCGGTGCCAGAAGCAGAAGCAGTTCGCAAGTGATGGTTGGCCCACTCCTGAAATTTTCGTTTTCGTGTTTCAGATCCGAAGTCTTCAACTAAAAAGCTAAGTACCCCATTGGGGAAACTTTTTCTTGCTCCTTACCGATGTCAGTAAAAGTTAATAATCGCATTACTCGTGGGAAGCAAATACCTCATAAGGATTTTCATTTGTAATGTATTCCTTGCCTAGGCCCTGACCACAACGTAGCTTGCTGTCGGTTTTGTGCTTTATTTAATCAACGCACTATCAAATGTCAGTACATTTTTGCTTCTAAATATTTTGGCTCACACTTTAATTATCCAGAAATGTCGTCGGTTAACAATCCGACTACTGGAATACCTAAAAAACGCAAAGAAAAAGACAGAGACAGGTTGCTGAGGTCCAAAACTGCCGACGACGCTTCTCCTAAGCCAGTCGCCAGTTCACCGGTACTCAGTGAGGTGCTTTCGCAGCCCCCGATACCCACTGCTTCTGATTCGCAAAAAACGATGTCTGGGCCACATGTGCAGGCCCCTATGCCTAAAAAAACAAATGATCAAAATGGCTGAAGATTTAATTACTCTAATCAGGGGTAGACAACCCCCCCCCCCCTTCTAAGAGGCATAGGCAAGACATTGATTATGAATCTTCTGAACAGGATTCTATTTCTTCTGACTCTTCAAATGAACAGGAAGTGTCTATACCTACTTATGAGGACTCAGATGCAGAAGATTCCATTCCTTCTGCTTCTCCCCCTGAGGATTTTTCTTTTGGGGAAACTTTGCATACCTTAAGGGAACATTTCCACTGGGAAAGTCAGGATTTTTCTGAATCTAAAAAGAGACTTGGGGATTTTCTTCTTCTTCTTCCTCAGCATAGGCCTTTGACTATACCTCCTGTCCTAGACATTGTTGATGATGTTTTTTCAGAATCTAGTATGGCTCCTGATTCTCTGGCTCCGGCTCCTTGTAAGCCAGACGGATACTACAGGATGTTCATCGTGTTTCACTGTTGCAGTCATTACACTTGGGTTATCCTGCTGGCAGGCTACCCGTAGTCAGCCTGAATTCCAAAGTCCTGGTCCGGCATCAGTTGCTGTCACCTCCTCCCCAACGTCAGTGCGCCAGGGGTACAAAAATCCTGTTGCAGATCCTGCAACCATTTCTCAGGGTCCCAAGGGCATTAAGGCTTCTACTGCTAAAAATCCTACCCCTTCTGATAGAGATTCCAGGGTGCTGGATAGATGGGGTAAGAAGGTTTACACTTCTGCAGCCCTGACAAGCAGAGCTTTAAACTGTCTATTTCCTATGCTAAAATATCAGCAGCATATCATGGGACAGCTTAAACAGAAAATTATGTTGATTTCTGACTGTGTGGAAAATAAATATTCACAAGATTTATTACATTCAGCTGAACAAGTTGGAAAACATACTTTGCAATGTGGTTTTGATTCTTTGGAGGCTTCTTGCAGGGCTGCTGCAACTGGGTCAGTGATAAAAAGGCATGCTTGGCTCAAAGAGCAAAATTTGCGTGATCATGTTAAAGCAAAATTGTTGGATGCTCTTTTACAACAGGACCGTCTCTTTGGTAATAAGGCTGAAGAAGTTCTAAAAAAGATGGAAGATAAAGCTAAATCTATGCAAACTGTGAAATATTTCTTACAAGTACAACCTCCAAGATTTAGTAGACACTGGCCTACTAAGAACTGGTCCTTTCCAGTTCCTTCGAGAGCCACTCAAGTCAAACCCAGACATTCCAAAGTCACCAGGTTTCAGTCCCATGGGACTTTCAGAACAAAACAATGGGGTACCTCCTCTTCCAAATCTGGAAACAAGACACCTCCCTATGGTAAGCAGTCTCAATGACTTCCCTTTAGACTTACCAAGCATTTATCTTTTAGCCATCCCTTTGGGGGGGATAACTGGCTCTACATGCAAAAAACTGGCAACTTATAACCCAAGACAAATGGGTTTTAAATATAGTATCCCAGGGATACAGATTTCATTTCCATACATTGCCAATTCCAAACGGATTGCCAGATCTGCCCCCAAATCAATGGGCAGAGGCCCAGAAACAACTACTTTCCCTCATGAACATGGGGGCTATTCAACTAGTACTAGAAGAGGAAAAGGGATAAGGTTTCTATTCAAGACTTTTCCTGGTACCCAGAAAAGGCAAATCATGGCGTCCAATTCTGGATTTATCTCCTCTAAACACCTTTCTGGTCATCCCAAAATTCAAGATGTTGACACTTCACCAGTTATTTCCTATGCTAGGCAAAGATGCCTGGTTGGCAACTCTAGATTTAAAGGAGGCTTATCTGCATATCCCAATCAGGGAATATTGCAGAAGATACCTCCGCTTCAAAGCGGGCTACTTGCATTACCAATTCTCTGCACTGCCCTTTGGCTTATCTACTGTGCCCTGGGTCTTAAGTGCCTGGCTCCAGTAATTGCATTTTGCAGGCAAAGAAATATTCAAATATATCCATACTTGGGCGATTGCCTAATTCAGGCAGAAAACAAGGACATTCTTCTAAAACATCTGGCATTTGTAAAAAGGGTTCTAACTTGTCTAGGGTACACTATAAATGAAAAGAAATCACAACTGGTACCCTCTCAAAAAATTAAATTCCTGGGTGCAAGCTTGAATACAACTGCCCAGATGGCTTTCCTTACGCCAGAGAAGCAAATTCATTTGGTGACTTACTTCAAGCAGGTGGCCACAAAAACCCTGCTTTCTGCAAGGCAAATACTGCAAGCCTTGGGGTTCATGGCCTCCTGCATTTTTCTAATTCCATATGCAAGACTGCATATGAGGAAACTTCAGTGGTACTTAAAAAGTCTGTGGAGTCAGCATTGTCACAGCCTGGAAACAATGATTCCTATCATACCTTGCCTGCAACTAGAGTCCCTATGGTGGGCAGAGGCCTGCCACCAAAACAAGGGACTGCCATTCACACCACCCCCTGCCACCCAAACCCTAACTACAGACGCATCAGACTATGCTTGGGGGGGACACATCTGGCAGGGAAGTGCATTCAGGGCAAATGGAGCCCAAATCAAATGCACCTTCATATCAATCAAAAAGAAATGCTAGCTGTACAGAATGCACTGACAGCCTTCAAGGACTACCTTCATCCAGGACAGCTAATGATAAAGACAGACAACACCACGGTTATGTGGTACATAAACAAGCAGGGGGGTGCACCCTCCTACCCCCTTTGCAGACTAGCCATGGCATTGTGGAACACGGCCTTGACCTGTCAAGTACAATTGCAAGTTCAATTCCTGCCAGGAAAGCTGAACACTCTGGTAGACGAACTAAGCAGAAATCTCATGGACCCACACGAATGGAAACTAGAACCACGGATTTTCAACATGTTGACACACAAATGGGGGAGCCCAGACATAGATCTTTTTGCCTCACCCCAGAACTATCAGTTGGACAAATTTTGCACAAGAACTCATCACAAAAAAGCCTGGAAAGTGGATGCTCTATCATTCAGCTGGAAAAAACTATCAGTCTATGCCTTTCCCCCTCTGCCTCTGCTCTCCAAAGTTCTACTAAAAGTCAAACAGGACAAACCAAAAATGATTTTGATTGCTCCAGACTGGCCTCGCCAACACTGGTATCCACTCCCGGGCAATGTGTCACACCTTCCACCGTGGCACCTGCCTCAGACACCTTACTTACTGTCTCAGCAGAACAACCAAATTCTGCACACTCAGCTCCAAACTTTGAATCTTGTAGCATGACCAATCACCTAAATTCACCCTTAGCATCCCTCAGCAAATCTGTGATGGGTGTCATTTTGGAGGCGAGAAGACCTAGTACTAGAAAATTTTATAATGACAAATGGAAAAGATTATGTGCCTGGAATCAATCTCACGAGATAAGCACAACAGTGCCCAACGTTCCTCAAATTTTGCAATACTTAACTGAGATGCTTCACAAGGGCCTGCCCTTTTCTTCCATAAAAATCCATGCCTCAGCCATTTCAGCTCATTACAACACAGAACCTCCCCTCTTCTCTCATCCCCTGCTAAAGCAGTATCTCAGAAGAGCCAAAAACTTAAGGCCACCCAGGAGAGCTCCAACCCCTGCCTGGGACCTCAATTTTGTATTGGAGAAGCTCAGTCTCCCTCCTTTCGAGCCAGCTGCTACTGCAGACTTAAAATTTCTCTCCTGGAAAACAGCTTTCCTTTTAGCAGTCACTTCAGTTAGAAGGCTTTCCGAATTACAGGCTCTTATGGCAATGGAGCCTTTCATCATTTTTCATGCGGACAGGGTATCTCTCAGGACCAATCCATCCTTCATGCCTAAGGTGGTATCCAGTGTTGCTCTTAATCAGACAATTCATTTGACAACTTTCTTTCCCAACCCACAGAATAAGGGGGAGTGGATTCTGCATTCATTGGATGTACACAGACAACTTAGATTTTACTTAAACAGGACAAAATCTCAAAGAAAATCTGAACAACTGCTGGTGGCATTTGCTGCAGGGGCAGAGGGAAAGGCTATTTCAAAGCAAACCATTTCCAAATGGAAAAGCCATTGTATTCATTTCTGCTATGTGCACCATGGAAAAACTATCCCCCAGAGGATCAGATCCCATTCCACCAGGGCTGCATCTACTTCAACAGCCTTTCTCAGAGGTGTTCCTACCAGGGACATTCTAGAAGCTGCTACCTGGAGCTCAGTTCATACGTTCACCAAACATTACCATTTACCACTTTTCTCTAAATCCACAGCTGACTTTGCCACTGCTGTCCTGCAGGGCCTTATAGCTGGTCCTAATGCTGTATAATTCCCTCCACCCAACCATAGCTTTGGGAATCGACCCAAATGTAATGACTGCAACAGTGAAACACGAAGAACATAGTACAGTTGTGTACATTTACCATAAATGTAGATGTTCGAGTGTACTCACTGTTGCAGTCCTGGTTACCTTCCCTCCAGCCCCCTATTTTTCTCTGGTTATACCTCTGGTTTCTTTTACCATGCTTTAAAAGCCCTTTTGGTGTATTTGCTTTTGGGATTGGAGGTATATTTTTTGTGTTTTTAATTTTATTTGCTCCCCATTTGGGGGGCACCTGACATGTGGGGCAAGAAAAACTGATGTAATGGCGTCAGCTGCATGTTTTATACCCCTGACGACCTGACGTCATGGAAGAAGGACCCAAGCCTTTGTTAATCAGGCCGACTGAGGGCAACTTGCCAGCAGATTACCCAAATGTAATGACTGCAACAGTGAATACACTCGAACATCTACATTTATGGTAAGTGTACACAACTGTACTTTATTCCTTCCTCTGTCCACAAGAAGTATATATGTTCTGTATATGTTCGTCATTTAATCACTGCTGCAGTAGCCCTGGCTGTATGAGCTATATGGACTGTATCCCGCTATGGATATACTAGCCGACCAGCTTCCAAAGCTTCAGTGGCACATTCCAAGCACTCAAGCCCAGAAGAACTCCCTAAAGATAGTGATGGTGACTCCCTTTTGGCTTAGGCATGAGGGGGTTTCCCTTAATTTGATACAAATAAGGGTAATTACTATTGTTTTTGACTTTCTAAATTTACTCACACAAGACATCAGTTGTTTGATATACTCCAACCTGTATATATTTGAAATGACTGCCTAGAGTATAAATTTTGAGATCTTTTAGGCACCTTTTTCCTGAGGATGTGCATCAGGTACTAAGAGAGGTAAAATATCTACTACTAGAAAATCATATATGGATAAGTAGAGAAAATTTCTCTTTGGTGCCGTATTAAAAACCAGGATCTTTTATGGTCCAGTTGCCTCCTCTTCTAGATTATTTGTGTGACTGATTGTCCTCCGGCCAGTCTTACTTTTTTATTAAGTTTCACCTTTCGACCATTTCTGTTCTAGAGGCAGCAGCTTGGTCTTTTCATCGTAGTACTATAGGCTGGATTCCTTTTCCAAGTCATGGACTAGCTTTTCTAGGGGCTCCTGAATTCATAAATATCTTCCTCCTCCCTTTTTGTTCTAAGCTGTGATAGCCTACCGAAAGAGCTTAGGCTACTGCAACAGTGATCCAGTGTAGAACATAGTACAGCTGTATAAGTGGTACTTATTATAACAATAGATGCTCTAATTGATCACTGTTGCAGTAACCGTCCCTCCCAACTTCCCCCTTTAACTCCTTTTATATATATTTTTACATACATTTCTATGTTTTATCATGTTTTTCCTAGAATTTGCTTTTCACGGCTCTAGCCTCTGTTCTTGAGGCAAGAAACGTTTGAAAATTTTTGCCACTATGTCTGCCTTTCATATGGTGTTCTGCTCATGCTCCTGGCAGTTAGTGCACGTGGAAGGTACCCTTAAGCTTTGAAAATGTGGCTGGTTTGTCATACCCTTGGCAGGATATAACCTAAGTAGGGTTACTGCTTACAAAAATGTACATTAATAGTGAAAATAAGAATCCACTGGATGGTTTCTTTTACTTCGACTGTCCTTATGGTCATCTACAAGTCTTAGTTCATCAGTAGTACAGACATTTGCTTTACATTTGTAACATCAAGCTAGTTGTTGCACTGTCTGCAGATAGTTTTGTATTTCTCAGGCAAAGCGAGCCATGAAGGCACTCATATCTAGGAGATTCCATTATATGGGTGTTGCATGTAGACAATATATTTATCTGAATCTGTGTTCTTTGTTTGACCACTGGTACAGTATCTCCATTTGTAGGAATTATTTTTTATTTCTTTCTTTCTTTGTGTGCTTACTTGCATCCATTTATTGAGAAAGATCAAATGTGTATAAGCCATTTTTGCTAGATGCCCAGAGAGTAAAATTCTGTAGAACAAATATTATTTAACAAATATTATGTAGTGAAATCATATGTATGGAAGCAGTGACGCATTTCGTGCTGTATTGTGATACACCATGAATGTACATAATTAAAAAAAAAAATTTTGACACAAATGAAAATATGCATGAAGCAACATTTGAAAGGTATGCTGTGTATAAAAATATACAGGTGAAAGGTAAACTAAGTGTCTTCCCTTGGTGACACATGCATTTAGATCAAATCAGGATAAGTTGAGCTTCAACTATATAGCTAAAGTGGTGTGTGGCATTCTAGAATTTAAAATAAGTCGATAGCTGTCATTTGCACCTCAGGCTTTGCCGTTTACCAGAACTGTGCAGATATTTGTCAGCATCAGAAATTAATCTTCTAGTAATATATACATTATTATTTTAATGATATCATTGATTGTTTACTATCTGATGTTAAGTTGTCAATCTCGCCTTCATTCTTGCTGGATGGGTTCGGAGCCGATCCTCGGCTCCGACTCGGCACTTGCTAAGCTCGAGAATCACTTTTACCAGCTCGAGGCAGCCCTATATCCCATGATGCAAGGCGGTAATTACCCAGATCTCGTTTGCCGCTTCGCTCATGAGGTCACCTTTTTACCAGCTCCTGGTAAGTGAATTTTCATTACTCTTTTCAAGAGATTTAGCTATCCCAGTTTCACATTTTTTCCCCTTTTATAGTTAGTTAGTTCACCGATTCACTTGGACCCTATTCCCGTTAGTTTCTTGATCCCTTTCATATTTTTCTGTTAGTCAGGCCTTAGGCCTTACCCTCCCAAACAATTTCCTGTCAGGATTTTTGTTAGGTGTGTCTGTGTTTTTGTTTTAATTACTGTATTTAAGGACTGAGTGTTTGTGTGTGTTTGTGTCCAAACTCAGTCATGTCAAAAGACACTAGGGTCTCAGGTTTTAAGAAGTGTGACTCGTGCTGTCAGAAGATGTCTCTGACAGACGGTCACACTTCTTGTATTTATTGCCTGGGACCCCTACACCTGCAGGACTCCTGTGCTATTTGTCATTCTTTCAGCCAGAGAGTCCTGCAGGAACGTAGAAATAAATTAATCCTGAGGGGTCTTCTCAAGCCTGAGAGCTCCCCGGCTAAGGTCGGCTCCGGGAAGCCCTCTAAGCCATCCAAGACCCAGACTTCGGTGTCCAAGTCTGTGGCCTTGGTTCCAACTCCACCAGAGTCGACATCGGCTCCGTCCGGAGCTGATCCTTCCTTCTTGGAAAGTTCAGTACCGGCGCCGATCGGCACTGATACCCTGGCTTCGGCACCTTTGTCGGCTCCGGCTGAAGCCGATACCCTAGCTTCGAAGCATGTCTCGGCTCCGGCTGGAGCCGAAACGTCTCTATCCCAGCTCGGAGCCGACAAGCTGTCAGCTCCAACTGGAACCGAAGGTTCGTCGGCTCCGATGGCTCCGTCGAGGAAGAGATCTAGATCTCCTTCACTGGAGTCTATCCACTCGGCTCCGGCCTCCCCCTTACTTTCGGAGCGGAGCCATCGGAGCCGATCATCAAGGTCTTCCAGGCTGTCAGACCATGACTTGGAGAGAGTGGTGAGTAGACTACTAAAATCACAGGCACTGGCCCAGATACTCCATAGCCCGTCTTAGCAGATGACCGCTATTCCACACCCTCCTGAAATTCCTTCTTCGACTCTCCTACAGAGCTCGGAGCCGGAGATTATTGGTACCGTGACTGTTGCTGCTTCGGAGCCGATACCACACCTTTCGGCTCTGTCGTCTTCGACTCCTATCTCCTCCTTGAGACCGTCCTTGGAGGGATCCAGTCGTCGGGCTTCCCTGGTCGGTTCCGAGGGGGCGAGTGGCATCGGACCCTTGTCCGACCCCGTTCTCCCTCTCGGAGCTTCGGCCTTGGTGAGCTCGGCGCCGACATCTGCTTCGGAGCCTTCCTTTTCGGTGGGGCCGGGGATCCCTGTTTCTTCGGAGCGGGGGCTCTCGGTCCTCCCTGGGAGGGGAGCCTTTGAGGTGATAAGGAGTGTGCTAGCCCCCGAGCTTAGTCAGCAGTCGGTTCCTTTAGCTCCTCCCTCCACGGTGCCTGTAGATGTCTCTTCCCACTCTCTTGCTCCCGGACCCAGAGATCCATCACCCCAGGTTTCCCCATTGGGAAGAACTTCCTCTTCCGAGGTTTCTCCTGATCCTTCAGGAGAGCCCCCGCGTAAGAGGACCTGCAAGAGGAAGCACTTAGACTCCCCTGAGTCTACGACATCAGATACCAACTTAGATGAGTCGGAGGGGTCCCCAAGATTCCCCTCTGAGGATGTCTCCTTTTCAGACATCCTCGAACTCCTAAAACAGAGGGGAAACTGGCCCTCCATTAATCCCTCCGAGGATGAGTCGGTATACCTGGAGGCTTTTGGATCTCGACCCTCCACCTCCTGGGTGTCTCCGCCTTTTGACCCCCTCATAGATGTGATAGCTCGGAAGGCGTGGGCATCTTCTGATTCTGTGGAACCAGTCCCCAGGAGGCGTTCTAAATTTATCATGGCCCCCCACTGAGAAACAGTTTCTTACGAAAGGTGTTCCGGTTGATGCCATGGTGGTGGCAGCCGCCACTAAAAAGGAACTTGCAGATCCTTCCGTACCAGTCCATCCTCCTAACAAGGAGTCTAGGACCATGGACAGGTATGGTAAGCGGATGTTTTCCTCAGCGACCTTTGCTATGCGTTCGCTGAATTATTTATGTCACTTCACCCGACTTCAAAGAGTCATCCTCAAAGAATTGGGTGAGGTAGTACAGGATCCGTCAGCTGCTGGGGCTCAAGAGAAGATTGCCTCTCAGCTGGGAATCCTAAATTCCATAACTAACTCCTCCATGCGGCTCATTTCTTATGCAGCCGATGGGGCGAATAGAGCCGCAGGCACAGGAGTGGCTCTTAGACGTCAGTCCTGGATGCGGCTTTGCAATTTCGCAGACCCCTTTAAGGCGTCCTTCACAAATTCTCCCTTTGATGGCACAACTTTGTTTGGGCCTCAGGTGAAGGACACGTTGACCAGATGCGAGCAAGACGGCAAGACTCTTTCTGCCGTAGGAGTCCACCCCTTCTAGACCTTACCCCAAAGGTCAGAAGGGGGGGAAATGTGGTTCCAAAAATCTCAGGGAGTCACGCCTGACGCACGTGGTCAGTTTACCCCCAGAGGCAGAGGGGGTAATAACAATAGACGCCACCCTAGAGGCAGAGGAGGTCCGCAGAACCAGGGCAGCAGAGAGCCTCTCTCTGACAAGCCCTTCCAGCATCCCTGAGGTGTTGCCCGACTGCCCACCCTTGGAGGCAGTCGGGGGGAGATTGTCGCTGTACCCAGAAGCCTGGCTTTCCCTCTCTCAAGACAAATGGGTACAGTCGATCATATCCGAGGGTTACAAGATCCCTTTTGAGGAAAGCCCCTTCCCTCAAAAAGTTCCCTTCCAGACGTTCCACCCAGTCTAAGGGAAATTGCAAAGCTAGAGGTTTCAAAGCTTCTAAAAAAAAGGGCCATCCAGCCAGTTCCAACAGATCAATTAGAGTCCGGAATCTACTCAAGGTTCTTTTTGGTTCCCAAAAAGACAGGAGACTGGAGACCAATATTAGACCTCAGCAGGCTGAACAAGTCTGTCAAAAAGACAAGATTTCGGATGGTCACACTTCAATCGATTTTGCCCTTTCTGGGCAAAAACACCTGGATGTGCTCCATAGACCTTCAAGATGCATACTATCACATAAAAATCCACAGACGCTCCAGAAGGTTTCTCCGCTTTCGGCTGGGGACCAGTCATTTTCAATTCAGAGCCCTGCCCTTTGGTCTCACTACAGCCCCCAGAGTGTTCACCAAATGCATGGCAGCGGTCACGGCTCACCTGAGACGTCAAGGATTCCAGGTGTTTCCGTATCTCGACGACTGGCTCCTCTCAGCCACCACCAGGCATCAACTTCTTCAAGCCAGAGATTATACTCTACATCTCTGCAGTCAGTTAGGAATTTCAGTCAACTTCGAAAAGTCTTCCTTATCGCCCTGCCAATCTATTACCTTTATAGGCGCAGGTCTAGACACTACTCGGATGTCAGCAAACCTAACAAGTCAAAGAATCCTAGATATCCAAAACCACGTTCGGATCATCCTATCCAGCAAAAAGGTACAAGCCAGGTTGGTCCTGAAAGTGTTGGGCCTCATGGCAGCCGCCATCACACTTCTTCCTCTGGCCCGTTTTTACATGCGTCTCCTTCAAAGGATGTTGTTTACCCAGTGGTCCTTCCAGCAGCTTCCCATGCGTCACAAGATCCTGGTGACACAGACCTGCAAGAGCCATCTATCCTGGTGGACTTCTTCTCCCCTAGTCCATCAGGGCAGACCATTTGTCCCCCCGGCCCCGGTAGCCACGGTCACTTTGGATGCCTCCCTGATCGGGTGGGGGGGGGCATTATCAGGGCAGGATGGTTCATGGCACGTGGCAACTGTTCGAATACCACCTGCACATAAATGTCCTAGAGATGAGAGCAGTGCTTTTAACGTTGCAAGCCCTCAACGACTTTCTTCCCTTAGGAACTATTGCAGTTCACATGGACAACATGTCCGTGGTGTGGTACATCAACAAGCAGGGCGGGACCAAGTCCTATCCTTTATGTCGAGAAGCTCCCAGACTTTGGCAATGGGCGATCTCCTCTCATCGGTTTCTGGTAGCAACGCATATTCCCGGGAAAACCAACATAATAGCGGACAGATTGAGCAGAGCTGTACTCATGCCTCACGAGTGGTCTCTCAAACAATCCATAGTGGAGGAGATTTTTCAGAAGTGGGGCCGCCCATGCTGCAACCTTTTTGCTACACCCCAAAACAGCAAATGCCCAGACTTCTTCTCTTTTTTTCCACTTCCGGGCCATCCCCACAGAGACGCTCTTACCCAAGATTGGCCCCGGGGACTTCTTTATGCTTTTCCCCCTTTTCCGTTAATACCGCAAGTACTCCAGAAAGCTACCGTCTTGAGAGCCAAAATGATTCTCATTGCTCCTTACTGGCCTCGACAAATTTGGTTCCCGTTCCTTCATCGCCATCTCGTGGTGCAGCCTTGGCATCTGGACCCATTTCCAGATCTTCTGACCCACCAGTCGGGTCAACTGCACCGATCAATTCGTTCCCTCAACCTCACTGCCTGGTTGCTCCACTTCCTTCCTTAGCCAGGCTTCCTATGATCTCTAACCTCGTTAGAGATATCATAGTAGCTTCTCTAAAGTCCTCTACCAGGAGGATTTACTCTAGCAAATGGAAACGTTTCTCCTTTTGGGCAAAGTCTAAGAACATATAGACCCTTTTACTGCCCCTATTCAGTCAGTCTTGGACTTTCTAGCTGAAATTTTTCACTCCGGTTCTTCTTCTTCCACAGTTAAAGTCCAGATGGCAGCAATCTCTAATTTCCATGTCGGATTTGCAGACCAGAATATTATGTCTCACAAACTTTGTAAAGCCTTTCTCAGAGGGGTGTTCCTACTTAAAGCCCCTGTTAGAGATCCTTCACCACAGTGGGACCTAAATTTAGTGCTGGCATCCTTGATACTTCCCCCTTTCGAACCGGCTGCTACATGCTCATTTTATTTATTTTATTTTACATTTGTTAACCGGGCTAGTCCAACTGGATACATGTCCATTTTCAGTGGAGGCCCGAGGAGAAAAGCTCCGAGTTTTCAAAACATTTAATGTTACAAGTAAATTAAAAACAACAGTACAAAAATGTATAACAAAATGTTACTAAGAACAAGATTTGTACATATTAAAAAATGATTTGACTATTTTCCCACAAAAAAAAACAATAAGTAAGTAAATCAAGAAAAGATGGGGATATAAGGTTACTAAGGACATCTACAGGATAAGACAGGATTTGGAAAACAGGATTGGTGGTTAGATGGGATAGGTAGAGCTGGACAGAGTAGAAAGGTCAGTGAGTAATTATGATATAAGGATCAACTTTAACAGAGAAAAATTTGAGGGAGACATGGTAGAGCAGAAGACAAGGAAGTGAAAAAGCAGATTAGTCAGGGTTATTGCAAGAGCATAACCAGTGGTTGGAGAGGAAATGTTTAAGGTTAGTTTTGAATAGTGGGAGAGATGTAAGAGCTGTTAGGTCAATTGGTAGGAGGTTCCATATTTTACCAACAAAGTTAGAAAAAAGAGAGTCTCCTGCAGAATTATTAGATAAAGAAGTTTGCATCTGCATTTTTTTAGTTGAGCGTAGCTTTTTCAGGTTATGGTATGGCGTTATGAGGGTAGAGAGAGTGGGGGTATTGTTAGGTTGATAAAGGACTTTATGGGCAATAATAAGTTGGTTAAATTGTAGGAGGTGAGGTAATTCAAGCCAGCCTAGTTGTTTTAGGTTTTGACAGTGATGAGTCCTATATGGTGAGTTAGTGGCGAATCTGGCAATGTTATTATAAGATCTAGCTAGTTTGTTATGATTATATTGGGACAGGTTAGTATAGATGGGGGAGGCATATAATAGGGTAGAGAGTAAGTGAGTTCTTGCTATTGTCGATCCATTTTTTACTACTCGGCTAGGAGTGTCGGAACTACATGCTCTCTGTGTTCGTCCCCCTTACTTGGTCTTCCACAAGGATAGAGTATCCTTAAGAACCAATCCATCCTTTTTGCCCAAGGTTGCTTCTAAAACAAATTTGAATCAATCCATTGACCTTCCTGTATTTTTTCCCGATCATTCTAACAGGGCAGAACAAAGTTTGCATTGCCTAGATGTTCATCGCCAACTCAGATATTATTTGGACAGAACAAAGCATTTTAGGAAATCTGATCAGCTTTTTCTTTCTTATGCTAAAAATAGGAAAGGTCTTCCTGTTTCTAAAGTAACCTTATCCAGATGGCTATCTTCCACCATTTCTGACATTTATCAGATTAGGGACAAACAACTGATTTCAAAACCTAAAGCACGTTCTACTAGAGGTCTAGCCACATCTACAGCCTTTCAGGCTAGACTACTCTTGGATACTATTTGTGCAGCAGCCACTTGGGCCACTCCTCATACCTTCGTTTCTCATTACAAATTGGATTTGGCCTCCAGGAACAGGGCAAGTTTTGGTTCCACAGTTCTCAAGAGTCTGTTCCATTGAGCCACCCAGGATAGGGGTGCTAGGGATGCGGTCCCATCCAGCAAGAATGAAGGCGAGATTGACAACTTAACATTTAGAAGTTATGTACCTACCATAACGTTCCATGTTAGTTGTCTTCTCTCGCCTTCTTTCTTGCGTCCCTCCCTCCTGTCCCCCTAGCCTGGACAGACCTTGATTTTCCCTTTTTCTCTGGGAGATTGTTCTCCCTTGGACACCAGTTAGCTCTGAATCTCTGTTACCTGGTTCCCCTTACAGTCTTCTCAGGTTAGTTGTTCTTCTTTCCTTGTGGAAAGATTGCGGGCAGTTTTTTCCTCTAGATACCAAACGAGATCTGGGTAATTACCGCCTTGCATCATGGGATATAGGGCTGCCTCGAGCTGGTAAAAGTGATTCTCGAGCTTAGCAAGTGCTGAGTCGGAGCCAAGGATCGGCTCCGAACCCATCCAGCAAGAAAGAAGGCGAGAGAAGACAACTAACATGGAACGTTATGGTAGATACATAACTTCTAATTTTAGATGATCTTGCAGCAGGTTTCCCACCTCATATACTTGCTGTAACAAATGTTAGAACATACTTGGCAACTTTTTCTTCCAGATATTGGCTGCACTCATTAACATTTCACTTTGAGGTTAACCAGACATTCATAATAAGTGGATTTTATCATGAGTGTTCACTTGCTGAATATTTGTTTATTGAGGCTTCACTGATTTATAATAAGTGCGCTTGCAGGAATCATATGCAGATATCTAATGGGTACTATCTTGTGTTTGTTCTGTTTGAGTTGAAAACATGACACCTCCTTTGAGCACCACAGGACATTTCAGTTAGACAGTCTTTTGATGGTATTACAAAGCTTATGGTCAGGAAATTTACCTTTTCCAACCTCAGGAAAGAGTTATCCAATGCCATTCATGGAAATGTGGCATAAGAAGAAACATAAACTGTCCTCAGAAAAACACTTTGATAACTGGAAAGGCAGACCAAAGCACAAAAACATCCTTAAATAAGTAATTTTGTTTGACCCTGCAAAGATCATTCTTGCCATGATCTTGTAGTAGTAAAGAAGTCCAGTTATAGTTGGCCTGCTGCTTTTCTTATCTTGATACCAGTTATCAGAAAGGCAGTTTGGCAAAGTTTAACTGTAACTGTCCCACAAAATCATCATCATCATAAACCCCCTTTTTCATCACTTTTCAGGGGATTTTTTCTCATTAACCAGACCAAACCCTTCACTTTCCTCCTGTCTTAGATCATATACTGTCTCAGGGGGTAATAGAACTAGTTTTTCCTTCTCATTTTGGGAAAGGATTTTACTCAAGAATGTTTTTGGTGCCAAAGAAAGAAAATTACTGGAGACCAATTCTGGATCTTTCTTTCCTGTATCAGTTTGTGATAATGGCTGAATTCAAAATGCTTTCACTGCACAGCCTATTACCCCTTCTTCCTCATTTGACTTTTCTAGTAACCATAGAATGTTAAGTTGTCAATCTCGCCTTCTTTCTTGCTGGATGGGTTCGGAGCCGATCCTCGGCTCCGACTCGGCACTTGCTTAGCTTGAGAACTCCTTTTACCAGCTCGAGGTAACCCTATATCCCATGATGCAAGGCGGGACTACCTCAGATCTCGTTTGCCGCTTTGCGAAGAGGTCTCCTTTTTTGCCAGCTGAGGTAAGTTTGAATTTTTCAAACAGCTTAGTCAGGGTTTATCTTTCCCTTTTTCCTTTCTTATAGTGTGTAGTGTTTATACAGCCCACCCTATTTCCCCATATAGTTAAAACTTCTAGTTTTTATAAAAAGTTTTAAAAATTTTCAGTTAGGCCTAGGCCTCCTTTATTAATCCCTATCTGTGTGTCTGTGTTTGTTGGGATTAATTGTGTGACTGTTTGGGGTGTGTGTCAGTGTTATATTTACTTTTTTCTTGGACTATGTCTAAGGAAGTAAAGGTCTCAGGCTTCAAGAAGTGTGACTCGTGCTGTCAGAAAATGTCTCTGACAGACGGTCACACTTCTTGTGTTTACTGCCTGGGGCCTTTACACCTGCAGGACTCCTGTGCTTTATGTCACTCTTTTAGCCAGAGAGTCCTGCAGGAAAGGAGGAATAAATTGATCCTCCGTGGCTTACTAAAGCCAGAAGGTTCACCCACTAAAACTGGGTCCAGTAAACCTTCTAGGCCACCTAAGGTTCAGACTACAGCTTCTAAGCCTTCCCCGGTGGCTCCGACTCCTTCGGAGTCGAGATCGGCTCCGGCCGGAGCCGATCTTTCTTCTTCTCAGGTGGTAGGGTCGGTTCCGATCGGTTCCGACACCCAATCTGCTGTTGCCTTGTCGACTCCGGCTGGAAACGACATATTATCCAGTATCGGAGCCGAGAAGCCTTCGGCTCCATCTGGAACCCAGAGGACGTCGGCTCCGATGGCTTCGTCCAAGAAGAGATCTTGGTCCCCTTCTTTGGAGTCTATCCACTCGGCTCCGGGGTCTCCTCTTTTGTCGGAGCGGAGTCATCGGAGCCGATCTTCGAGATCTTCCAGGCTGTCTGACCACGATTTAGAGAGGGTGGTAAGCAGGTTGTTGAAGTCACAGGCACTGGCCCAAATGCTCCATAGCCCGTCTCAGCAGACTTCGGCTATTGCTTTACCCCTTAAACTTCCTCCTCCGACTCCCCTCCAGAGTTCGGAGCCGGAGCTTCTCGGGACAGCGACCATGTCGGCGCCGGAGCAGATACATCCTTTTTCGGCTCCGTCATCTTCGGCTCCGATCTCTTCCATGAGACCTTCCTTGGAGGGATCCGGTCATCGAGTTTCCCTTGTCGGCTCCGAGGGGGCTAGTGGCATCGGACCCTTGTCCGACCCCGCTCTCCCTCTTGGGGCTTCGGCTTTGGTAAGCTCGGCACCATCGGCCTCGGAGCCTTCCCTCTCAGTGGAGCCGGGAATTCCTATTTCCTCGGAACGGGAATATTCCGGCCTCCCGGGGAGGGGAGCCTTTGAGGTGATGAGGAGTGTCCTGGCACCTGAGCCAGGTCAACGGTCCATCCCTTTAGCTCCTCCCTCTTCGGTGCCTGTAGACGCCTCTTGCCACCCTCTTGCTCTCAGGCCCAGGGATCCATCGCCCCAGGTTTCCCCATTGGGAATATCTTCCTCTTCCGAGGTTTCTCCTGATCCTGCAGGGGAACCCCCTCGGAAGAGGATGTGTAAGAGGAAACACACAGACTCCCCTGAGTCTACTACATCTGATACCGACTTAGATGAGTTGGAGGGTTCCCCACGGTCCCCCTCTGAGGATGTCTCCTTTTCAGACATCCTTGAGCTCCTCAAACAGAGGGGGAATTGGCCCTCCATTGACCCCTCCGAGGATGAGTCGGTATACCTGGAGGCTTTTGGATCCCGATCCTCCACCTACTGGGTGTCTCCGCCTTTCGACCCACTTATGCAGGTAGTGGCTCGGAAGGCGTGGGCAGCTCCAGATTCTGTGGAACCTGTCCCCAGGAGACCATCCAAATTTATTACGGCCCCTACAGACAAGCAGTTTCTTTCTAAGGGCGTCTCTGTGGATGCTATGGTGGTGGCGGCGGCCACCAAGAAGGAACTTGCGGATCCTTCAGTACCGGTCCATCCTCCTAACAAAGATTCTAGGACCATGGACAGGTATGGAAAGCGGATGTTTTCTTCAGCGACCTTTGCTATGCGTTCGCTGAACTACCTTTGTCACTTCACCAGGCTTCAAAGAGATATTCTCAAGGAACTAGGTGAAGTGGTCCAGGATCCTTCTGCTGCTGGGGCTCAAGAAAAGATTGCCTCACAGCTAGCAATCCTGAATTCCTTAACCAACTCCTCCATGCGGCTCATATCCTATGCGGCCGATGGAGCGAGCAGAGCCGCAGGCACAGGAGTGGCTCTTAGACGTCAAGCCTGGATGCGGCTTTGTAATTTTGCGGACCCCTTTAAGGCGTCCTTCACCATTACCCCCTTTGACGGTTCGGCTTTGTTCGGACCTCAGGTGAAGGAAACCTTGACCAGGTGTGAGCAGGACGGCAAAACTCTTTCTGCCGTTGGAGTCCATTTTCCACCCCTTCTAGACCCTATCCCAAGGGTCAGAAGGGAGGGAAGATGTGGTTCCGCAAAGCCCAAGGAGCAGCGCCGGACACACGTGGTCAGTTTACCCCCAGAGGCAGAGGGGGTAACAATAATAAACGCCGCCCTAGAGGCAGAGGGGGTCCTCAGAATCAGGGCAACAGGGAGTCTCTTCCTGAGAAGCCCTTTCAGCATCCCTGAGGTGTTGCCCGACTGTCCACCCTTGGAGGCAGTCGGGGGAAGGATTTCGCTGTACCCAGTAGCCTGGCGTTCCCTTTCACAAGATATGTGGGTACAGTCGATCATATCCGAGGGTTACAAAATCCCCTTCGAAAGGTATCCCATACCTCAACAATCCCTTCCAGACATCTCACCCGGTCAAAGGGATTTGGCAGAACAGGAGGTTACAAAGCTCCTAGAAAAAAGAGCCGTCCAGACTGTTCCGGCAGACCAAGTAGGATCCGGCGTCTACTTGAGATTCTTTTTGTTCCCCAAAAGGACGGGAGATTGGAGACCAATATTAGACCTGAGCAATCTAAACAGATTTGTCAAGAAGGCAAGATTCCGGATGGTCACGCTTCAGTCCATTCTGCCCTTTCTGGGCAAGGACAACTGGATGTGCTCGATAGACCTTCAGGACGCGTACTATCACATAAAGATTCACAGGCGCTCCAGGAGGTTTCTCCGCTTTCGGCTAGGGACCAGTCATTATCAATTCAGAGCCCTGCCCATTGGCCTCACTTCGGCCCCCAGAGTGTTTACCAAATGCATGGCAGTGGTCACAGCTCACCTGAGACGTCAAGGATTCCAGGTGTTTCCTTATTTGGACGACTGGCCTCCTCTCCGCCACCACCAGGCATCAGCTTCTTCAGACCAGAGACTACACTCTGCAGCTTTGCAAAAGTTTGGGAATTTCAGTGAATTTCGAAAAATCTTCTCTGCGGCCTTGCCAATGTATCACCTTTATAGGCGCAGAATTAAACACCGTCAAAATGTTAGCCAGACTTAACAGATCAGAGAATTCTGGACATCCAAAAATACGTTCGGATTTTATTGCAGAGCAGCAAAGTCAAAGCCAGATTGATACTAAAAGTTCTAGGTCTTATGGCTGCGGCCATTGTTCTTCTACCACTGGCTCGCTTCCACATGCGTCTTCTGCAATGGATGTTATTCACTCAGTGGTCGTTCCACAGTCTTCCGATGAGACACGAAATCTTAGTCACACAATCGTGCAGGACTCATCTGAACTGGTGGATATCTTCCCCTCTTCCTCATCAGGGCCGACCATTTGTTCCCCCTCCTCCGGTTGCCACAGTCACTACGGATGCCTCTCTGATCGGGTGGGGGGGGCATTATCAGTGCAGGATGGTCCACGGGACGTGGCAACCCATAGAATACCATCTGCACATAAATGTCCTGGAGATGAGAGCGGTGCTTTTAACGTTGCAAGCCCTCAACGACTTTCTTCCCGCAGGGACTATTGCAGTGCAAACGGACAACATGTCCGTGGTCTGGTACATCAACAAGCAGGGCAGGACCAGGTCCTATCCGTTGTGTCGAGAAGCTCTCAGACTTTGGCAATGGGCAATCTCCTCTCATCGGTTTCTGATAGCAACGCACATCCCCGGCAGGTCCAACCTCTTGGCGGACAGGCTGAGCAGAGCCATTCTCATGCCTCACGAGTGGTCTCTCAATCAATCTATAGTGGACCAGATTTTTTCTGAAGTGGGGCACACCTTGTTGCGATCTTTTGCTACACCCCAAAACAACAAGTGCCCGACTTCTTCACTTTTTCCCCTACCAGGCCAACCCTGAGAGACTCTCTAACCCAGGATTGGCCCGGGACTTCTGCACGCTTTTCCTCCTTTTCCTTGATTCCACAAGTCATTCAGAAAGCCACCGCTTTGAGGGCCAAGTTGATTCTCATTGCCCCTTACTGGCCTCGACAAATTTGGTTTCCGCTCTGCATCGTCACCTCCTGGTGCAGCCTTGGCATCTGGACCCAGTTCTGGATCTTTTGATCCACCAGTCGGGTCAACAGCACCGGGCCATTCATTCTCTCAACCTCACTGCTTGGTTGCTCCACTTCCTTCCCTAGCCAGGCTTCCTATGATCTCTGATCCTGTCAGAGATATCTTAGTGGCTTCTTTGAAGTCGTCCACCAGAACCGTTTATGCTAGCAAGTGGCGACGTTTTTCCCTTTGGGCAAACTCCAGAAATATTGATCCCTTTACTGCTCCTGTGCATTCTGTTTTAGATTTCCTGGCTGAAGTTTTTCAGTCAGGATCTTCTTCATCTACAGTAAAAGTTCAACTGGCGGCTATTTCCAAGTATCATGTTGGCTTGCAAGATCATAACATTATGTCACATAGACTATGCAAGGCCTTTCTGAGAGGAGTTTTTCTCCTGAAGCCGCCAATAAAACATCCTCCTCCACAATGGGATCTGAATTTAATGTTAGCATCCTTGATTTTACCACCCTTCGAACTGTCTGCTTCATGTTCATTGAAGTTATTGACCTGGAAAACTATATTTTTACTGGCTGTCACTTCAGCAAGAAGTGTTTCCGAGATTCAAGCTCTCTGCATCCGTTCCCCTTACTTGGTCTTTCACAAGGACAGGGTATCCCTGAGAACAAATCCGTCCTTTCTCCCCAAAGTTGTTTCTCAAACTAATATTAATCAATCTATCGATCTACCAGTCTTTTTCCCTAATTATTCTGACAGAGCTGAACAGAAGCTTCATTTTTTGGATGTCCATCGTCAGCTCAGGTACTATTTGCATAGAACTAAACAATTCAGGAAATCAGACCAATTATTTGTCTCCTATGCAGAAAACAGGAAAGGTCTCCCAGTATCAAAAGTGACCTTATCCAGATGGTTGTCTTCCACCATTTCTTACGTGTATTCGCTCAGAGGCAAGCAACTACCTTCTAAACCGAAAGCACACTCAACCAGGAGTCTATACACTTCTGCAGCATTTCAGGATAGACTACCCATTGATACCATTTGTGCAGCAGCTACTTGGGCCACTCCTCATACCTTTGTCTCTCATTACAAATTAGATTTGGCCTCTAGGGACAGGGCCAGTTTTGGTTCCACAGTTCTCAAGAGTCTGTTCCATTGAGCCACCCGGGATACAGGTGCTAGGGACGCGGTCCCATCCAGCAAGAATGAAGGCGAGATTGACAACTTAACATTTAGAAGTTATGTACCTACCATAACGTTCCATGTTAGTTGCCTTCTCTCGCCTTCTTTCTTGCGTCCCTCCCTCCTTCCCCCTGGCCTGGACAGATCTTGAAGAGTTTCCTCTTCTCAGGTTGTTCCCTCCTGAGTCTTCATTAGAGGAGTCCTTTGTTATGAACTTGTTTTTTCCTAGTTATACTAGGTTAGTCCTTAGCAGGGTATTTTAGCTACCAAACGAGATCTGAGGTAGTCCCGCCTTGCATCATGGGATATAGGGTTGCCTCGAGCTGGTAAAAGGAGTTCTCAAGCTAAGCAAGTGCCGAGTCGGAGCCGAGGATCGGCTCCGAACCCATCCAGCAAGAAAGAAGGCGAGAGAAGACAACTAACATGGAACGTTATGGTAGGTACATAACTTCTAATTTAAAAGATGCATATCATCACATTCCTATCTATCCAGACCTCAAATGTTTCTTCAGGGTTTATGTATCTGGATCAGTTCATCAGTTCCCTGCTTTACCCTTTGGGCTGTCCAGTTCTCCAAGGGTGTTCATAAAGCATAAGCTTCTGTTACAGGCCATTGCAGGTTACAAGTTATCCACATTTTTTTTTCCATATTTAGATGACTTGCTTCTTTTTGAAGTATTTTTCCAAGTGTCAGGAAACTCTCACCTAGGTAAGAGATCTCCTGTACAGGCTGGGATTCTAACAGAGTATTCAAAAGTCTTTTTAACTCCTTCACACAGGATTATATTTCTGGACACCTCGGTGCAAAGTGGTGTCTTCCACATGAAAACAAGATCTATATTTAGATCTGTTCCAGAGGAGTTTTCCACATAGACTTACAGAAGCAAGTGAACATAGGTTTGTACTAGGCTAACTGCCCTTTTGGGCCATTTGAAGCCAAGCCAGTTACCCCATGTGAGAATCAAACCCTGTACCTTGTGTCTTTAAGGTAAGCACCTTAACCATTATGTCATCCTCCCACTAATGCATTGGCCGGAGGCCAGGATTGAACCTTGTACCTTGTGCATGGGAGGCAAATACTTTAACCGCTTCGCTATCTGGTCTCTCGACTTCTATCAATGCTAGGGAATACCTGAATATTTTTGGTCTTATGGCTTCCACGATTCTTGTGACACCTCCTGCAAGACTCCACATGAGAAAGGTACAGTGGTATCTGAAATATCTTTGATTCAGCAGCAACACCCTTTGCCTTTAGAAAACCCAGTCCTGAGATTTGTGAAAAAGGAAATTACTTCATGAAGACATCAGATTTCTCAGAATCCAGGTTTCCCATTCTCCTCTACAGCTCCAAAACAATCAGTCCCAACAGATGCCTCAGATTTTGATTGGGAGCAGTGTCAATGGGTTTAAAAGTGTAGGGTCTTTAGGACAAGAAATACAGACTAAAACACATAAACATAAAAGAGATGCTAGCTGTTACAAAGGCTGTCATCTCTGTTACCTCTTCAAGTGGTTACAAAGAATACCATGGTGATTTGATACATAAACATCCAAGAGGGAGCCAGTTCCTACCACGTACGCAGACTAGCCATGGTAGTATGGGATATAGCTTTACAGCATAATGCCACCGTACGGGCATTTTACATTCTGTAAGAGCAAAACTGTGTGGCAGACGAGCTGAGCAGGACCAAGGCAGACTCTCAAAAGTAATAGAGGTCTTCCAAGATTTGATCCACATGTGAGAAATTTCTCAGGTAAACCTTTTTGCCTCTGCTCTAAACAAGGTGGCAAAATTCTCTTCTGGGACATCATACAAAATTGCCTGGAAGACAGATGCCTTTTTTTTTCTTTTCTTTTCTTTTCCTTTCCTTAGACACAAATGTTCCTGTATGCTTTGTCACCCTTTACACTGATTTCTAGAGTACTTCTGCTAGTTCAGAGGGATTCCCCAAAGATCATTGTGGTGACTCCCTTCTGGCTGAGGCAACACTGTAGATGTTCTTCTTTGTCAATGTTGCCGTACTGATTCTTGGGTCTTCCTGGCTTGCAGAAGTCCACGATTGGCCTGATTTCCAGAGTCTTTGCATCATCCCTAGCCGACAGATATCTGACGATCATCTGGATGTCAGAGTATAAGAAGGGTGTCCCGTCAGTACCATCCTCATTTCATTTTAGTCATGCAGTCTGATGAACTTCAGGTGTATTAAAAATGCTCACAATCCATCAGCTGGCTCATGTTTCCAGAGGTCCTTCTCCTCCCAGCAAGGATCCATTCAGCATGTCCCTCCAGAACAAGAAGGAAAAGGCTTCTATTCAAGGAGTTTTCTAGTCTCAAGAAAAGAGGGCAGTTGGAGACCCATCTTGTACCTCTCAAAGATAAACAAGTTCCTCAACATCACAAAATTGAAAATTCATGCATTGCAGAAATTATTGCCCATGATTTTTCAAAATGCCTCCATGGTCACCATAAGACTTAAAGGATGCTTACCTCCATGTCCCCATAGCAGTCAGCCATAGAAAGTATTTTCGATTTGTAGCAACAGGCTCCCACTTCCAGTTCTGTGCTTTCCCATTTGGGCTATCTGCTGCACCAAGAGTTTTCAAAAAATGTCTGGCTCCCCTGATGGTCCATTGCAGAACTCTTGGAATCCATATTTACCTCTACTTAGACAAGTGTCTCATTCAGGGAACATCCAATGCAGAGACTCTGGGCATCTTACAAGTCACTGTAGACTGTTTTCAGAAGGTAAGTTTCACCATAAGCCTTCAACAATCTCAAATTCTTCCTCAACCAAGGATTCCCCAAGAAAAATTGATGTGAAGTTGTTAAATCTCGCCATTTATTCTCACTGATGGGTTTGGAGCCGATAGCAAAGCTCAAGGTTTGCCAGTAGCTCGAGACCAAGCCCCTTATCCCACAATGCACTGCTGGAATTACCTCAGATCTAGTTTGCCGTGGCAAGAGAGATCTCGGTGATCCAGTTAGCTCGGACCATTTTGATAAATCGCAAGTTTTAAAAAAACTTTTTTTCTTCTCTTTTTGAGAGATTATTCATAATTTGTGTGTGTGTGTGTGTGTATGTGTGTGTTTCTTGTTAAAAATAACAAAAGTTTAAAGTAGATTAGATTGTAGTGATAGTGCCCTGTGTTGGCTTGTTTTTCTTAGTGTTGGGCCTTTTCTTAGCCCTATTTAGCTTAACAATTTTTTCTTGTTCTTGCTATATTCTTTAGTGTGGGCTTAGTTAGCCCTGCATTTAACATTTACACGTTAATTTTGTGGTGTGTCTCTTAAAATGTCGGATGAGATAGAAAAGTCTCACCCCAAATCGGGGTTTAAGAAATGTCCAGATTGCGGACAGAAAATGTCCATCACGGACGGACATGTCCAGTGTGTTTACTGTCTGGGGGCTAAACACCTCCAAAACTCCTGCATTATTTGCCACTCTTTTTCATCTAGGGTTCTCTTAGAGAGAAGGAGAAAACTCATAGATAGGTGGATGCTGCAGCATACTTTTTCTGAGGCATTGGGTAGCCAGGAAGGTGCCAGCACTTCTTCTAAATCTTCTGATTCTAAACAAACCAAGAAGGCAAAGAGATCAGAGGGTACAGGGTCATCGGTTCCACAGTCCTCGGAACCGAGTGTCCCTTTGGTTCTGAGCCAGCTCCCAGCCTTGGAGCCGGTCTCTGAGGTTCCCTCATCTCCTCTGCTCCAGTCAGCACCTAGGGTGCATTCCTCGAAGTCTTCGGTCAGCCTCTCTGATATGGACATGGATCGGCTAATGCAGAAGCTTCTATGGGCACCAGGACTTGCTAAATTGTCAGCCCCGACCACTTCGTCGGAGCCGAAGACCATTGAACCGGACTTGACTACTCCTCCTCCGAGCTGTACTGGACTCTCGGAGCTGAAGGAGCCCGAACTGATGCTTGTCGAACCTATGGAACCGAGACCCGCACTGGTGTTATCGGTTCCATCTACTCGGTCGTCCTCAGTGCTGACCGAGGATGCTAGGAGCCGACACTCTCCTGTCGGGTCCGGGGAGGATAGTTGGACCGATTTGTCGGTGCTGACTCTTCTTCTCGGGGCTTCAGCTCAGATGAGCTCGGCTCCTACCTCGAGCTCGGAGCCCATGGTTTCGGTGCGGGAGGATCGGACGGTCCCTCCGGATCCGTCTACCCCTTCTTGTCAGAGCCATGGTGTTGTCGATGCCATGAGGAGAGTCCTGTCTCCTAAGATCGTTAGCACCAGTTGTGGCTTCCTTCTCCACTCGAGCTCCTGTGTTTGCTTCTATGTCTACCGGTCCCTCTAAGCATAGAGACCTTGAGCCTCAAGTGGCCCCACAGGCTGTCCCCTGCTCTTCCGAGACCTCCCCAGATCTCCCCACTGAGGAGGTACCCAGGAAGAGACTGTGCAAGAGGAGGCACTTATGCTCCACACAGGAATCTTTGACATCCGACACGGACTTGGATGAGTCAGAATGGTCCCGTCAGTCCCCCTCTGAGGATATCTCCTTTGCGGAGATATTAGAGATCCTTAGTCAGAGGGGCGAGTGGCAGTCCAAAACCCCTACTGAGGACGAGTCGGTGCTCTTGAAGGCTTTTGGGTCTCAACGTTCCACTTCTTGGGTGTCTCCGCCTTACGATGAGCTCATGGAGCTGATCTCTCGTAAGGCATGGGAGTCACCGGAGGCCATGGAACCTATCCCTTGGAAGCCGAATAAATTCATCTCTGCCCCGGTGGACAAAGCCTTTTTGACCAAAGGAGTGCCTGTTGATGCCATGGTGGTAGCTGCAGCCACCAAAAAGGAAGTGTCTGAAACATCCGCATCTATCCATCCTCCTAACAGAGTTTCTAGGATCATGGATAGATATGGGAAACGCATGTTTAGTTCAGCGGCTTTTTTCTGCGATCGCTGAACAATTTAACCCATTTTACAAGACTGCAAAGAGATGATCTGAAAGAGCTAGGAGATACTTTCCAGGGTACTGTAGCTGCAGGGGTTGCCGACAAAGTCAACACACAGCTTGTTACCTTAAACTCGGTTGTAAACTCATCCATGCATCTCATATCTTATGCAGCTGATGGTTCGAGTAGAGCCACTAGTTCAGGCATTGCTCTGCGGAGACGAGCCTGGATGTGTCTCTGTTCCTTTGCGGAACCCTTTAAGTCTTCCTTTAGCAACACCCCATCTGATGGCTCATCGCTGTTTGGGCCTAAAGTAAAGGAAACTTTAAGCAGGTGTGAGCAGGAAAGCAAGACCCTATCTGCCGTTCGAGTCCGTTTTTCTACCCCTGCTCGGCCCTACCCCAGGGGCCCTAGGGGAGGGAAAATGTGATTCCGAAAAGCACAGGGAGCCTTTCAGGACACACGTGGAGAAACCCCTCTAGAGGCAGAGGAGGAGGGGGTTATAACGGAAGACGCCGCCCGCAAGGCAGGGGGGGGGTCCACAGCAACAGGGTGACAGAGGTCAGTTCTCTGGTTAGCCCTACCAGCGCTCCTGAAAGGGGGCCCGGCTGTTTGGCTCTGGAGGCAGTCAGGGGTCGCTTGTCTTTGTACCCAGAAGCCTGGCTAAACATAACATCAGATACATGGGTACAAAGCATCATTTCCAGAGGATATTTCATACTGTTCTCTTCCCCATCTACTCCTGTAAGCAGAATCCCAGATGTTCCACCCAATCTCAGGGAACAAGCAATCATAGAGGCCCAAAAATTGCTAGAAAAAAAGAGTCATCCACCCAGTCCCAGCAGACCAAGTTGGATTCGGAACTTACTCAAGATTCTTTTTGGTACCAAAGAAAACAGGAGACTGGAGACCTATCTTGGACCTCAGCAGACTCAACCAATTTGTAAAGAAAGAGAAGTTCCGAATGCTCACGCTTCAGTCCATTCTTCCCTTCCTAGGGAAAGGCGATTGGATGTGCTCCATAGATCTCAAGGACGCGTACTATCACATAAAGATGAACAGATGCTCCAGGGGTCACCTGCGTTTCCGGCTCGGAGCCAATCATTACCGGTTTTGAGCCCTGCCTTTTGGTCTCACTACAGCCCCCAGGGTGTTCACCAAATGCATGGCAGTGGTCACAGCTCACCTGAAGCATCTAGAATTCCAGGTGTTTCCATACCTAGACGATTGGCTCCTCACTGCTACCAACAGGCATCAATTGCCTCCGTCAACACAATATACTCTGACACTCTGCCATCAATTAGGCATTACAATCAACTTCGAAAAGTCTGCCTTATTGCCATCGCAGCATACCATTTTTATAGGAGCAGAGTTAGATACCTCAACCACACTCTACGTCTTCCAATCGAAAGAGTCTCACTTCTTCACCAACACATCATCTCACTGGTGTCAAAGAACAAAGCTACAGCAGCAGAGGTCTTGAAGGTACTAGGGTTGATGGCGGCAGCAATCCTGGCTGTACCACTCGCAAGGATGCATATGCAAATCCTTCAATGGCTCCTCTTCGCTCAGTGGTCCTACCAAAAGCTACCGATGCACTACATGATTCTCATCACAGATTCTTGCAAGAGATACCTTCAGTGCTGGTTGATGTCTCTTCATGTTACAATCGGAAGACCCTTTGTCCCCCCCCCCCCCCCAGTAGCCACTGGGACCACGGATGTTTCGCTGATGGGGGGGGGGGCATTTTCAGGGAAAGACTGCCCAAGGCACATGGACGTATCAAGAGTCACATCTGCATATCAATGTTCTGGAGTTGAGAGCGGTACTTCTGGCATTGCAGTAGTTTCAGGACTCTCTTCCTCTAGGGACAATTGCACTTCAGACGGACAACATGTCAGTGGTCTGGTACTTGAACAAACAAGACGGAACTAAGTCTTACCCCCTTTGTCGAGAAGCACTCAGGGTATGGCAATGGGCTGTGTCATTCCACCGTTTTCTGATAGCAACGCACATCCCGGGGAAATCCAATGTGATAGCGGACAAGCTAAGCAGGGCAATACTGTTGCCTCATGAGTGGTCTCTCAACCAATGAGTTGCAGATCTGATTTTCTGCAAATGGGGTCAGCCTTGCTGCGACATCTTTGTCAGTCACATCAATACCAAATGCAGAAGCTACTTTGCCCTAATATCACCTCCGGGACATTCCCCGAGAGACGCAGTCGTACACGATTGGCCTCTGGGTCTCCTATATGCATTCCCACCTATTTCATTGATACCCAAGGTTTTACAGAAAGCAAAGTCGCTGGGAAGGACAGTTATCCTCATAGCTCCTTACTGGCCTCGACAAATTTGGCTCCCCTTCCTTCACCATCATCTGTTGGAGGATCCATGGATCCTGGACCCAGTTCCGGACCTTCTGACACACCCATCAGGGGACCTCCATCCTTCACTGCAGTCCCTAAAACTGACTGCTTGGCTAATCCACTTCCCTTTATTGCCAGGCTTCATTCGCTCTAAGATGATACAAGACAAATCCTTTTGTCTTCTCACAAGCCATCCACCAGGAAACTGTACCACAGTAAGTGGAACAGGTTCTCAATTTGAGCCAATATACAGAAAATCGACCCCTTCCGAGCTCCTCTATTGTCCATTTTAGAATTTTTTACAAAGATTTTTAAAGAAGGAGCAGCAGCTGCCACAGTTAGAGTCCAGTTAGCCGCCATATCAAATTTCCACCTTCGATTCGATGGGTTGAATGTTATGAACCGTAGGTTATCTAAGGCTTTTCTTAAAGGTGCCTTTCACATGAGACCTCCTGTCAAAATTACTTATTCTCCCTGGAATTTGAATTTTGTGCTGTCTCAAATTATTTTTCCCCCCTTCGTACCAGCATCTTCTTGTGATCTCAAATATTTGTCCTGGAAGACTATATTTCTGCCCGAAGAGTGTCAGAACTTCAAGCATTACCTGCTAGGCCTCCTTACATGATTTTCCATGTTGATAGAGTATCTCTCAGAACAAACCCCTCCTTTTTGCCTAAAGTCTGTTCTGAATCCAATATCAATCAGGTCATTCAGCTGCCAGTCTTTTTTCCCAACCACTCTAACAAATTGGAATACATGCTGCACAAACTTGATGTACACAGACAGCTTAGATTTTATCTTGACAGAACTAAGGATATTAGAAAATCAGATCAACTTTTTGTATCCTTTTCGGAAGCCAGAAAAGGTAATCCAGTGGCTAAAACAACTTTATCTAAATGGTTATCAGATTGTATATCCTTTGTTTACACGAATGCTAGCATGCCATTGACACACAAACCTAAGGCTCATTCTACCAGAGCCGTTTCTACGTCTTCTGCCTTTCAAGCTAAATTGCCCTTGACAATATTTGTGCTGCAGCCACTTGGTCTAAGCCTCATACCTTTATCACACATTACAAAGTAGATAAAATGTCCAGGGACAGGTCTTCCTTTGGTTCCACGGTACTGAAAAACGTACTTCCTTGAGCCACCCAAGATTCAGGGTGCTAGGGACACTACCCATCACTGAGAATAAACGGCGAGATTTAACAACTTCACATAAAGAAGTTATGTACTTACCATAACGTTCCATGTGAGTTGTTTATCTCGCCTTTATTCTCATGTCCCTCCCTCCTTCCCCCTCCTGGCTGACAGTTGACTTAGAGGCTAGTACCATCCTGGTTATTCAATACTTCTTCTTTCCCTTTGGAAAGTGCTTCCTTGTAGAAATAAATAGAAGGGTATATATACTCGCAGCAAACAAAATCTGAGGTAATTCCTGCAGTGCATTGTGGGATAAGGGGCTTGGTCTCGAGCTACTGGCAAACCTTGAGCTTTGCTATCGGCCGTGTCGGAGCCGAGGATTGGCTCCGAACCCATCAATGAGAATAAAGGCGAGATAAACAACTCACATGGAACGTTATGGAAATTACATAACTTTTTTTTTTCTTGACAAGTTACCTGACTGGTCTGCTGTCAAAGCAGCTCATGACTGCAGGAGAATTCCTGAGGATACTGGAGGTACATGGTATTATGCATCCTCGTGATTCCGTTTTCAAAGTTACACATGAGAAACTTCAACTGTTTCTAAAAAAATGTCTGGGAGCAGCACTCCCAACCCCTGGAAGTTCTGCTGCCCCTACTTCCATGTCTGAAAAAAGAACTGCTATGGTGGAAAAACACAATACAGAAGAACCCAGGAGCAAATTTCACTCTGCCAGAAGCAGACAAGACTATTACTCTGGACAGCTCAGATATAGATGGGAGAGCCCACTTAGGTCTGCTTGAAGGTACAAGGCGTTTGATCAGCACAGCAAAAGAAGTTGCATATAAACCAGAAAGAGTTATTAGCAGTTTACCTGTCCATAAAAGCCTTTCAATAAAACTTAAGCCCCATGAGACTGCAAATCTGGACAAACAACACCAACATATATTGAACCTGAGCAAACAAGGGGAGCTTTGTCCTAACTCCTGTACAACCTTACTAGAAAGATTTTGATGCTGGCTCAAGATGTAAGGTTAACCTTTATAGCCTCTTATATTCCAGGCCAGAGCAATACCCTACCAGACTGTCTAAGCAGGGACTTTCTGGCCCTCAATAAATAGATGTTGAAAGTAAATGTTTTTCTTGGATCTGACTATACAGTGGGGCATCCTTTCAGTAGACCTTTTTGGCTTTGTTTCCACAACAAATAACTACAGAAGTTCTGCTCCAGAACACAACAGATAGGATCTTGGAGGATAGATGCATTCTCCTTCAGATGGACAAACTGGTTCCTGTATGCATTCCCACCCTTACCTCTGATTCCCAGGGTACTAACAAAAATCAGGACAGACAAGCCCAGGAAGATCCTAGTGGCCCCCTTCAAGCCCAGGCAACACTGGTTCTCCCTCCTCCTTCTGCTAAGTGATGGGAGATTCTGTGCCCTACTGTAGGAGATATAGCTCATCAGCCAGGTCAAGGGACCTCTCTTCCATTGCAACCTACCCTCCTTCAAGGTAACTACTTGGATGATTGGGTTTTGACACTTAGGACTCTTATTCCAGATAGGTGCTCTCCATTTTAAGAGAAGCAAGAAAACCCAATACAAGGAAATCATACCTGCAAAATGGAAAAGATTTTTCACCTGGTGTCACAACAATGACCCATAACCTACTCAAGAAGGCATCAGCTCAATTCTGCAGTACCTGTCAGGCCCCCTTTGCATTAGGCCTTTCCTATTTCAGCATTAAGGTCCATGCGTCTGCCATTCCAGCTTGCCTAAACAGTGTGCCACCTATCTTCTCATGCCCCATGCCCCACATGACACTTTTTCTTAAAGGGGCAATTCACTTGAGACCACCCAGAAGGAACCCCATTTTGCCTTGGGATCTAAATTATGTCTTGTAAAAAACTAACTTTGCCTCCCTTTGAACTATTTGCCACTGCATCTCTAAAGATGCTCACCTGGAAGACCACCTTCCTCATTAGCTGTGACTTCAACTAGGAGAGTTTCTGAGCTACAAGCCCTCATATGTAAAGAACCTTTCATTGTCTTCTACAGGGATCGGGTCACCCTCAGAACAAACCCAACTTGTATGCATAAAGTGGTATCAGAACTTAATTTAAGCCAGGCTATCCACAGTTCTACCTAAATTCGCAGAGCAGGGCAGAACAAGTCCTTCATTCTCCAGATGTGCACAGGCAGATCATGTAGTATCTAGACTGGACAAAAACCCTAATAGAGCAGAGCAGTTGCTGGTGACTTTTGCAGAGGGTATACAGGGCAAACCTGTCTCTAAACAAACCATCTCTAAGTTGATAGCTAACTGCATTAAGTTCTGTTACTCGTACCATGGAAAGGGTTTACGTAGGCATATTAAAACCCATTCACCACACATGGGGCTACTACCACTGCTTTCCTCTCCCAGGCTATCCTAGAGGCAGCCACGTGGATTTCAGTGCACACCTTCACAAAACACTATAACCTAGGCAATGTCTCCAGGGCTAGAGCAGGTTTTGCTTCTGCCATTCTGCAAAATCATTTTTTCCTAATGTCATTCATATGACTTACCGCACAATTTTTAGCTTTGTGAGTCCTCCCAAGAATCAGTGCTGCAATACTGACTACGAAGAACATAGTACAGTTTTGTCACTCTCACCATAATTGTAGCTGTTTAAATAGATCAGTGTTGCAGTACATGCTCCCACCTTCCAACCCCTATATTTGCTGACTGCTTGTGTCCCCCTTGCTGGGTGCAAGGGGTAGAAGAGTTCTGTACAGATGGTCCTCTTAATCCTCTTATTTCCATCATCCCCTTTCCTTCTTCTATGATTTTCCTCCTTTTCTATCAAATTCAGACAGTTGGGGAGGTCCTGCTATCCTCGGGCATCAGACTGCTTGTTCATTGCTTAGACCTGAAGATGGTGACAATGTATGCAGTTTGTATACCCTGACATCTGGACATCAGTCATTCAGATGTCAATTGGCTAAAGGTTATGCAAAAAAGACCCTGGAAATTGGTCGACTCGCAGGCTTCTGCTTAGAAGTAAGAGCCAAGAATCAATACTGCAACATTGATCTACTCGATAGCTACAATTATCGTAAGTGTAAAACAACTGTTCTTTCTCCCTCAAGCTGCATTTACATTGGATTTACTTATAGAAGATCAGGGGTGTGTGATGCATCCAGACCCCAAAACACAATTGACTGCTTGAATGATAAAAGTCTTAATACCGTTTAGGCACTTGTTTTTCTGAGGACGTGCATCAGGTACTAATGTAAATAAGAAAGCTTGCTAGTAGAAAATTATATAGAAGTAATTGGTAAAGGTTTTCTAGTTGGTGCCAGCAAAACAACCAGCACTCATTCAGGGCTAGTGTTTCTCTGGTTTTATGGTATTTGTATAAGTTACAATCCTATGGTCTGTCTTACTCCTCTGTCACTGTTCATGTGTTGGCTATTTCAGCATGTCTACTCTTGGATCCGCCAATGTCATGTTAAAATGCTTTTCAAAGGGGTGCTACATAAGACTACTTCCAGAAAACCAGTGTCTCCTCCTTGGGATCTTAATTTTTTGTTAGGGAAGTAGCAGTTGTTCCATTCAAACCAGCTCCTTTGACTGATTTCAGGTTCTTAATACAGAAAACAGTTTTGCTGGTTGCTCTGACCACTGCAAGTAGAGTATCTGAGTTGAAAACTCTTATGCTGGATCAACCTTATCTCATCTTTCATGGAGACAGGGTTTCCTTGAGAACTAATCCATGTTCTTCTATTCATATGTTGCAGTATTTATAACATGAGGGAGTCTGCTGCCGACTGACTTGAATGTCCAGCCTAAAGCTGTGTGTCATTGTATATAGAACTAGTTCAACCTTGGTCATAAAGTGACATCTGGTATAAAGTGGATGTCGGCACGTACCAAGCCTAAGAACTTTTCTGCTGCCAGTCAGAAATCTTCTCCGGTCATTTGCTCATCAGTGAAGTTTGAGATTCAGATCCAGATAAGTGCCCCGTTGTTTTTTTTTTTCTTATTGTTTTTGTGATCTACTGTTGTTGTTGAGGATGTTCATCGTGTTTCACTGCTGCAGTCATTACACTTGGGTTATCCTGCCGTCAGGCGGTCCCGCAGTCAGGCAGAGTTCCAAAGTCTTGGTCCGGCGTCGGTTGCTGTCGCTTCTTCCTTGACGTCCGTGCGCCAGGGGTATATAAGTTGCAGCCGATGCCATTTTCTTCAGTCTTTCTTGCTGCGCGGTGCCCGAAGCAAAAGCAGTTTGCAAGTGCCAGTCGGCTGACTCCTGAGATTTTCGAATTCGAATTTCAGAACCGAAGTCTTCCATAAAGCTAAGTACCCCACTGGGGAAACTTTTTCTTGCCTCAGACCGATGTCAGTAAAAGTTAATAATTGCATTTCTTGTGGGAAGCAAATACCTCATAAAGATTTTAATTCTTACTGTATTCCATGCCTAGGCCCAGACCATGATGTCACTAGTTGTCAGTTTTGTGCTAGATTTAACAAGCGCACTATTAAACGTCGGTTTGATTTTGCTCGCCATTATTTTGACCAAAGGTTCAATTATACCATGCCGTCGGAACAACCGATGACCAGAATACACAAAAAACGCAAAGACAAAGATAAGGGCAGACATCCGAGGTCCAAAACTGACGATGAAGCCTCTTCTAGGCCAGTCGCCAGTTTGCTGGTTCTCAGTGAGGCGCTTTCGCAGCCCCTGACACCTGCTACCTCAGAGCCACAGGCCACCTCCGACTCCCACGTGTAGATTACTAGGCCTCTGGAAACTCAAGATATTGGGCCTACGGAAATTAACCCCTCAGATGGGTCCGGAGCCGCTGAGCAGGCATTAGCTTCTGAGGGTGTTTTCAGACCTTCACAGCTTACCATCAAAACAACAACCAAGTCTAAAACTCCATTGTAGACAAAGAAACAAGTGCAGAATTCACCTGGACAGGCCTCTATGCCTAAAAAACAGATGCTCAAAATGGCCGAAGACCTAATTACTCTGATCAGGGGTTCCCATCCCCCTCCTGATAAAAGGCCTAGGCAGGATACAGACTATGATTCCTCTGACCAGGTTTCCATTTCTTCTGATTCCTCTTCAGACCAGGGATACTCTTTACCCCCCTATGAGAACTCTGATGATGAAGAATCGATCCCTTCAGCCTCTCCTCCTGAGGATTACTCTTTTGGGGAAACTTTACATATCATGAGGGAGCATTTCCATTGGAAGAGCCAGGATTATTCAGAATCCAAGAAAAGGTTCAAAGATGTTCTTTTATTGCCTCAGCACAGGCCCCTTGCCATTCCGCCTGTGTTAGATATTGTGGATGATGTGTTCTCTGAATCCAGTTTAACCCCTGACTTTTTGCCCCCAGCACCAGTCAAGCCAGATAGGTACTACAGAGTCCCTGACTTTCACAAATTTCTTTATAAAAACCCTGCTGCTGACCCAGAAACTATTTCCCAGGGTCCCAAAGGAGTAAAGGCTTCCACTGCTAAAAATCCAATTCCCTCTGACAGGGATTCTAGAGCATTAGATAGATGGGGGAAGAAAGTTTACACTTCTGCAACTTTAGCAGTAAGGGCTTTAAATTGCCAGTTCCACATGCTTAAATACCAAGAATATTTAATGTCTCTGTTAAAACAGAAAATGTTTACAAGCTCAGAAAGTCCTGACTATAAGGAAATGCAGGATTTATTGCATGCAGCTGAACAAGTGGGAAAACATACTCTGCAATGTGGTTTTGATTCATTAGAGGCGTCTTGTAGAGCCGCAGTTACAGGATCTGTGATTCGAAGGCATGCTTGGTTAAAAGAACAAGGTTTACCTGATCATGTTATGGCAAAATTATTGGATGCTCCTTTACAGCATGATATCTTGTTTGGTGTTAAGGCAGAAGAGGTATTAAAGAAAATGGAGGATAAGGCAAAATCTATGCAAACAGTTAAGGATTTCTTACAGGTACAGCCACCTCGATTTAGCAGAAATTGGCCTTCTAAAAATTGGTCCTTTCCAGTGTTAGACAGACCACAAAAAGGCAGGTACAGACGCCCAAGAGGCAGATCTCAGCCCCAAGGCTCTTACAGACCAAGACAGTGGGGTGCTTCTACCCCAAAAGGAGGAGAAGACAAGTCACAACCTTATAAGAAACAGTCCCAATGACTTCCCACTTCAAATGCCAAGACTAGCACTTTTTTCACAAAATTGGCATATAATCACCCAAGACAAATGGGTTCTGAATATTGTGTCTCAAGGTTACAGGTTCCACTTTCACACTCTGCCACAAAATCAATGGGCAGAGGCACAAAAACAAATTACAGCCCTCATGGACATGAGAGCTATTCAAAAAGTGCCACAACAGGAACAAGGACAAGGATTTTACTCAAGACTTTTCTTGGTCCCCAGAAAGGACGCCTGGAGACCCATACTGGGCCTATCTACTCTAAATACTTACCTGGATGTTCCGAAATTCAAAATGTGGACACTACAGCAACTTCTTCCCATGCTTGGCAAGAAGGCTTGGCTTGTTACTTTGGACCTCAAAGAGGCATACCTGCTTGTCCAAATCAGACAAAATTGCAGAAGATACCTCAGATTCATAGCTGGCACAATGCATTACCAATTCTCTGCACTGCCCTTTGGCTTATCTACCACAACAAGGGACAGCCTTTCACTTTACCCACAGCCAGGCAGACACTAACAACAGATGCTTTGGATTACGCCTGGGGAGCACACATGGCAGGAAAATGTATTCAGGGCAAGTGGGCCGCAGACCAAATGCATCTTCACATCAATCAAAAAGAGATGCTAGCTGTACAAAATGCCCTAACAGCTTTCAAGGACTTTCTGCATCCAGGACAACTATTACTAAAGATGGACAACACCACAGTCATGTGGTACATAAACGAGTAAGGGGGCACTCATTCCTATCCCCTCTGCAGACAAGCCAAGACTTTGTGGAACACAGCGCTGACCTATCAAGTTCATCTGCAAGCACAATTCCTGCCAGGAAAGAAAAATACTCTGGCAGACGACTTAAGCAGAAACATCATGGATCCTCACGAATGGAAATTAAATCCACAAGTATTCAGCATGATAACACAAAAATGGGGGTGCCCAGACATAGATCTTTTTCCCCTCTGAACTGGCAACTACAGAAATTCTGCACAAGGACTTATCACACACAAGCATGGAAAGTGGATGCTGTCTCGTTCAGCTGGAAAACCCTAAAAGTTTATGCCTTCCCACCACTGCCTCTCCTTTCAAAGGTACTCCTAAAGGCCAGACAAGAAAGGCCAAACATGATCCTGATTGCCCCAGACTTGCCACGCCAGCACTGGCACCCAATCTTAAAGAACTTGGCTCAAGGCCCAGCATGGATTTTACCTCAAATCCCTCATCTTCTGACTCAACAAAACAATCAGATCCTGCACATCCAGCTCAAAACCTTAAACCTGGCTGCATGGCAGATTACTTAGCCAAGCAGTCAACACATCTCTCTAAAGCTGTTATGAATGTCATTCTGGAGGCCAGGAGGCCCAGCACCAGGAAATTCTATTCAGAAAAGTGGAAGAGATTCTGCGGCTGGAACCAGGCTCAAAGCTTTGACTCTCTTGTTCCAAATATTCCTCAGATATTACAATACTTAACTGAGATGCTGAACAAAGGCCTATCCTTTTCATCCATTAAGATCCACGCCTCTGCCATCTCAGCTCATTACAACACGGATCCTCCTATTTTCTCTCATCCGTTATTAAAATAGTACCTCAGAGGGGCTAAAAACATATGACTGCCCTGGAGAGCACCAACACCAACTTGGGACCTCAATTTTGTCTTGGAAAAACTAACTTTACCTCCTTTTGAGCCAGCCAATTCAGCAGAATTAAAATATGTGTCATGGAAAACTGCTCTGCTTCTGGCAATAACCTCAGCACGAAGAGTCTCAGAGTTACAGGCACTAATGGCAGTGGAACCTTTCATCAGGACAGGGTTTCCTTAAGAACAAACCCTACATTTATGCCAAAGGTGGTATCCAGTGTGGCTCTTAACCAAACTATTCACTTGCCAACATTTTATCCAAATCCCCAGAATAAAGGGGAGAGACTTCTGCACTCATTGGACATACACAGGCAGTTACACTTCTACTTGGACAAAACAAAAGCTTTCAGGAAAACTGAGCAATTGTTTGTAGCATATGCTGCAGGATCACAGGGAAAGGCTATTTCAAAGCGACCATTTCAAAGTGGATTGGACACTATATCCATTTCTGCTACACACAGCATGGAAAAACTGTACCTAGCAACATTGGGTCACATTCCACCAAGGCAACAGCCACTTCAACTGCCAACCTTAGAGGACTACCTACCAAGGACATTTTGGAAGCTGCAACTTGGAGTTCAGTGCACACCTTTACCAAGCATTACCACTTGCCTATTTACTCTAAATCCAGAGCTGGCTTTGCCACTGCAGTTCTGCAGGGCCTCATAGCCACCCCAAATACTTTATAGACCCAGCCACCCTACCTCAGCTTTGGGATTCAACCCAAGTGTAATGACTGCAGCAGTGAAACACGATGAACATAGTACAGTTTTGTACCTACCATAAATGTAGATGTTCGAGTGTATTCACTGCTGCAGTCCAGGTTACCCTCCCTCCATCCCCACTTCTTAGCTGGGACTTATCTATACGTGTGTACCCTATACAAACTATGTGGTGTATTTGCTTGTAACTGAAGGTATTGTTTTTATTTTTTATGTATATTTTCTTAGCAATATGTATTGCCTACCTATTTGGGGGCACCTGACATCTGGGGCAAGAAAAACTGAAGAAAATGGCGTTGGCTGCATCTTATTTACCCCTGGTGCACTGACGTCAGTGAAGAAGCGACAGCAACTGACGCTGGTCCAATACTTTGGAACTTTGGCCGACTGCGGGACCGCCTGACAACAGGATAACCCAAGTGTAATGACTGCAGCAGTGAATACACTCGAACATCTACATTTATGGTATGTACAAAACTGTACTTTACATGTCAGCTAGGAATGGCAAGTGTCAGTGTGGAAAGCAAATTCCACATAAAGATTCACATGATCTCTGCCTTTTTTTGCCTAAGCCCTAACCACGACCATACCTCCTGTGTAATTTGCAATGCCTTTGTCCCCAAGACCCTGCACAGTCGTCTGGCTTCCCTGAATCTGTATTTAGAGAACCAGTGCCTTAAGCGATTAACATGGAATTAGGCCCTTTAGTTGAGCCAGTTATTAAGAAGGCCAAGGAATCTAGGCCTGAATTACCTGCTGCTCCTCCAATTCTGGATGTCTCTCCTGAGGCTGGTGTTGGCCTGAAGACAGTTTCAGAGTCAGTAGACGATTCTTCGGTGGGTACTGTAGTGGAGGCCGTGAAGGATCCTACTAGCACATCCTCAGGGGATATGCAGACGTCTGTTACGGATGTAGGGGGGACCCAGGCTCATTGTTACTGATGGCCCTTGTGGCATTCCTCAAATCATTGTTCATGAAGATGCCCCAAGCAGTATTATAGACTGTATACCAACATTGGGTCCCTCATCCTTCCACCACATGGATGTTCCACACAAGAAGAAGAAGCAGAAAACTGAGCATTCTTCTCTTGCTTCCCAAGAACAGTCGGCAGATTGGCAAGCCTTCTCATAAGGGATGTTCATTGTGTGTCACTGTTGCAGTCATTACAATTGGGTTATCCTGCTGGCAGGCTACCCGCAGTCAGCCTGAATTCCAAAGTCTAGGTCTGGCGTCGGTTGCTGTCGCCTTCTCCCTGACGTCAGTGCGCCAGGGGTATAAAAGATGCAGCCGACGCCATTTTCTTCAGTCTTTCTTACCGCGCGGTGCCCAAAGCAAAAGCAGTTCGCAAGTGCCGGTCGGCCGACTACTGAGATTTCAAACGAAGTCTTCAAGCAAAAAATGGCCTCACAGAAACTTACAAACAGTTCAAGAACCGCAAGCCTGTAACTTTTTTAAATCTCAGAAAAGTGGGAAAAAAGCAAGATTTTTTTGTTTTTTTGTTTTTTCAGAGAGAGCAGAGGTTAACAAGTATCAACAAGTTATAACAGTGCAGTAAATGACCATATCTTTGCTGTTTACTGTTCTTGCTATGCACAGTTGGAGTATGGTAGTTAGTATTTCTCTAACAATGTTTAACTATTTGCTATTTTTTGGAAAAAAAAATATTTTTTTGTTCTAACTAAAATGTATTTGTTCTAACTTTCTATATTGTATTTTGTATGCATCTTTACTGTTGGAAACAAGAAGGCGAGTGGCACTGTGAGCGGAGTCAAAAGGACAAAAGTGTAGTCACGGACCGCGTTTGATGTGGGCGCTTTCGGTGAGATCAATGTCCCACCTTCATCAGACCTGATGAAGGTGGGACATTGATCTTGCCGAGGGCGCTTGCATTGAACGTGGTTTGTGATTGTGTTTTTGTCTTTTTGACTTGGCTCACAGTGTTACTCGCCTTTTTGTTTCTAAGAGTTTAGTTTTTCATTTTTGGTCTGCATCTTTACTGTTGTTTCCTTCTATATTGTATTTTGTGTGTGTCCTGGAGCTTTTCTCCCCGGGCCTCTACTGAAAATGGACATGTATCCAGTTAGACTAGCACGGTCAACAAATGTAAAATAAAATAAAAAAAATAAATAAATAAATTAAAAGCTAAGTACCCTGTTGGGGAAACTTTTTTCTTGCCCCAGACCGACATCAGGAAAAAGTTAATAATTGTATTTCTTGTGGGAAGCAAATACCTCATAAGGATTTTCATTCTTACTGTATTCCTTGCCTAGGCCCTGACCACAGCATTGCTAGTTGTCGGTTTTGTGCTAGATTTAACCAACGCACTATTAAGCGTCGGTACAATTTTACATTTCATTACTTTGGCAGATGATTTAATTATATAATGCCGTCAGAACAGCCGACTACCGGAGTTTACAAAAAACTCAAAGAAAAAGAAAAGGACAGGCATCTGAGGTCCAAAACCGACGAGGTTTCCTCGAGGCCAGTCGCCGGTTCTCAGTGAGGTGCTTTCGCAGCCCCTGACGACCGCTACTTTAGAGCCGCAGGCCAATACCGACTCCCACGTGGAGTCAACCAGGCCTACAGAAACTCAAGGTATTGGACCTTCGGAAACCATTCCCTCAGATGGGTCCGGAACCTCTGAGCAGGCATCGGCTTCTGAGGGCGTTTTCAGGCCTACACAATTATATGTTAAAATGACATCAGCTTCAAAGGCAAAGACTAAAGCAGCTTTAAAGACAAAGAAACAAGTACAACAGCCCCATGGACAGGCCTCCATGCCTAAAAAGCAGATGCTCAGAATGGCCGAAGACCTGATTACTTTGATCAGGGGTTCTCACCCCCCTCCTGACAAGAGACCTAGGCAAGATATAGAATATGAATCTTCAGATCAGGTTTCCATTTCTTCTGATTCCTCTTCTGAACAGCAATACTCTCTTCCTCCTTATGAGGATTCTGATGCTGAAGAATCTATCCCCTCAGCTTCTCCATCTGAGGATTATTCTTTTGGGGAAACTCTGCATACCATGAGGGAGCATTTCCACTGGGAGAGCCAAGATTATTCTGAATTTAAGAAAAGGCTCAGAGATTTTCTTTTACTGCCTCAGCACAGGCCCCTTGCTATTCCACCTGTAATAGACATTGTAGATGATGTATTTTCAAAGTCCAGTCTGACTCCTGACTCCTTACCTCCAGCTCCTGTTAAGCCAGACAGATACTACAGGGTTCCAGACTCCCATACATTTCTTTTTAAAAACCCTGCAGCTGACCCAGAAACTATCTCTCAGGGTCCCAAGGGGGTCAAGGCTTCCACTGCAAAAACCCCTACCCCCTCTGACAGAGATTCCAGGGCACTGGACAGATGGGGAAAAAAGATTTACACTTCTGCCTTTGCTATAAGGTTTTTAAATTGTCAGCTTCATATGCTTAAATATCAGCAATACATAATGTCACTGCTTTAACAGAAAATGTTGACAAATTTTGAATGTGCAGAAAATAAAGAAATGCAGGATTTATTGCATGCAGCTGAACAAGTTGGAAAGCATACTTTATAATGTGGTTTTGATTCTTTGGAGGCCTCCTGCAGAGCCGCTGTTACAGGTTCTGTCATTAGTAGGCATGCTTGGTTAAAGGAACAGAATCTGCCTGATTGCTGTTAAAGCAAAATTATTAGATGCTCCATTACAGCATGATACTTTGTTTGGTGTTAAAGCAGAAGAGGTACTGAAGAAAATGGAGGACAAAGCCAAATCTATGCAGACAGTCAGGGATGTTTTACAGGTACAGCCTCCAAGATTTAGCAGACACTGGCCTACAAAGAATTGGTCCTTTCCAGTATCAGACAGGCCACAAAGAGGCAAATACAGACACCCTAGAGGCAGATCCCAGCCCCAAGGCTCATACAGGTCTAAACAGTGGGGTGCTTCTAACTCCAAAAGCAGAGAAGACAAGTCACAGCCTTACAGAAAGCAGTCCCAATGACTTCCCCCTGCCAGCACCAAGCACTTATCTACTGGCAGCTCCTTTAGGGGGGAAAACTAGCACTTTTTTCTCAAAACTGGCACCTAATCACCCAGGACAAATGGGTCTTGAACATAGTGTCACAAGGATACAGGTTCCACTTTCACACCCTGCCAAGGGCAAATGGTATGCCAGACCTGCCAAAACATCAATGGGCAGAGGCACAAAAGCAAGTTTCATCCCTCATGGACATGAGGGCCATTCAGCAAGTGCCACAACAAGAGCAGGGACGAGGATTTTACTCAAGACTTTTCTTGGTGTCCAGAAAGGACAAAGCCTGGAGGCCAGTACTGGACCTATCTATTCTAAACACATACCTGGATATTCCAAAATTCAAAATGTTAACTCTACAGCAGCTTCTGCCCATGCTGGGCAAGAAGGCTTGGCTTGTAACTTTAGACCTAAAAGAGGCATACCTGTATGTCCCAATTAGACAATCATGCAGAAAATACCTCAGATTCATAGCTGGCTCAATGCACTACCAATTCTCTGCACTGCCCTTTGGCTTATCTACTGCGCCCAGGGTCTTCACAAAATGCCTGGCACCAGTAATTGCATTTTACAGACAAAGAGGAATACAAATGTATCCTTACTTGGACGACTGCCTTATTCAAGCAGAGAACAAGGACTTACTACTACAGCATCTGGTGTTTGTAAAAAGATTATTAACATGCCTAGGGTACACAGTAAACTAGAAAAAATCAAAACTTGTACCCTCTCAAGAGATAATATTCCTGGGTGCAAGCTTAAATACAACTGCCCAGATGGTTTATCTCACGCCAGACAAACAAAGGCAAGAGATAATATTCCTGGGTGCAAGCTTAAATACAACTGCCCAGATGGCTTATCTCATGCCAGACAAACAAAGGCAACTGACTACTTATTTCAAAAGGTTGGCAACAAACACCCAGTTAACTGCAAGAAAAATTCTGCAGGCTTTGGGCTTCATGACATCATGCATTCTGCTAATTCCATATGCAAGACTGTATATGAGGAAACTACAATGGTATCTAAAAAGTGTTTGGACTCAACATTGCCACAGCCTGGAAACAATAATTACACTCATCCCCTGCCTACAACAGGAGTTTTGATGGTGGGCAAAGGCCTGTCACCACAACAAGGAACAGCCATTCGCCATGCCCCCAGCCAGGAAAACATTGACAACAGATGCATCGGATTATGCCTGGGGGGCCCACATGGCAGGAAGATGTATTCAGGGCTCATGGTTCGCAAACCAAATGCATCTACATACCAATTAAAAAGAGATGCTAGCTGTTCAAAATGCCCTGACAGCCTACAAGGATCTACTTCATCCAGGACAACTACTGATAAAGATGGGCAATACTACAGTCATGTGGTACATAAACAAGCAGGGAGGCACACATTCCTACCCCCTTTGCAGACTAGCCATGACTTTGTGGACACAGCATTGACTTGCCAAGTACATCTGCAGGCACAATTCCTGCCAGGAAAGAAAAATACTCTGGCAGACGAACTAAGCAGAAACCTCATGGATCCCCACGAGTGGAAATTGGATCCACAAGTCTTTAACATGATGACAAGGAATTGGGGATGCCCGGACATAGATCTATTTGCCTCCCCTCACAACTGCCAACTACAGAGATTCTGCACAAGGACTTATCACAAGCAAGCATGGAAAGTGGATGCCCTATCTTTCAGCTTGAAAAACTTAACAGTATACGCCTTTCCCCCACTGCCTCTCCTCCCCAAGGTACTCCTAAAGGTCAGACTAGAGAAGCCAAAAATGATACTGATTGTCCCAGACTGGCCCCGCCAGCACTGGTACCCAATCCTAAGGAACTTGACTCTATGCCCAGCTTGGACATTACCTCATATTCTTCACTTACTGACCCAACAAAACAATCAGATCCTACACAGCCAACTTAGGACCTTAAATCTGGCAGCATGGCGGATAATGTAGCTTTTCAAAACACACCTCTCTCTAAAGCGGTTATGGATGTTATCCTGGAGGCCAGGAGGCCCAGTACCAAAAATTCTTATGCAGAAAAATGGAAGAGATTCTGTGCTTGGAATCAGGCACAAGGAATTGACATGATTGTTCCAAATATCCCTCAGATTTTGCAATACTTAACTGAGATGCTGGAGAAAGGCCTTTCCTTTTCATCAATTAAGATTCATGCCTCTGCCATCTCAGCTCATTACAATAAAGAGCCACCTATTTTTTCTCATCCTTTATTAAGGCAGTACCTCAGAGGAGCCAAATACTTACGGCCTCCAAGGAGATCACCAATACCTGCATTGGACCTCAATTACGTCTTGGAAAAACTCATTCTGCTCCTTTTGAACCAGCCGCTACAGCTGATATAAAATTTTTATCATGGAAAGCAGCTCTGCTCCTAGCAATAACCTCTGCAAGACGAGTCTCAGAGCTACAGGCACTCATGGCTGTGGAACTTTTTATCATCTTTCATCCAGATAGGGTTTCTCTAAAAACAAACCCCACTTTTATGCCTAAGGTAGTGTCCAGTGTGGCCCTCAACCAAACTATTCATTTGCCTACATTTTATCCAAACCCACAGAATAAGGGTGAGAAAATTCTGCATTCTTTGTACATACACAGACAGCTACACTTTGGACAGAACCAAAGCTTTCAGAAAGACTGACCAATTACTAGTAGCATATGCTGCAGGATCACAAGGAAAGGCTATTTCTAAGCAGACTATTTCAAAGTGGATAGGTCACTACATTCGTCTATGCTATTCTCAACATGGCAAATCAGTGCCTAAGGGCATTAGGCCACATTCAACCAGAGCAGCAGCCACTTCAGCAGCCTTCCTCAGAGGAGTGCCCACCAAAGACATTTTAGAGGCAGCAACCTGGAGTTCAGTGCATACTTTTACGAAGCACTACCACTTACCACTCTACTCCAAATCCAGGGCAGGCTTTGCCACTGCAGTTCTGCAGGGCCTCATAGCCGCTCCTAATTCTATTTAGTTCCAGCCTCCCAACCTTAGCTTTGGGATTCAACCCAATTGTAATGACTGTAACAGTGAAACACGATGAACATAGTACAGCTGTGTACCTACCATAAATGTAGATGTTAGAGTGTATTCACTGTTGCAGTCCAGGTTACCCATCCACCATCCCTCTTATCTTTGCTGGACCATATCTGTACTTCTCTATTCTGTACAACCTATGTGGTGTATTTGCTTGTAGATGAAGGAAACTTGTTACTTACTGCATGCATGCTTTACTGACATATTTTTAGCCTACCTTTTTGGGGGCACCTGACATCTGGGGCAAGAAAAACTGAAGAAAATGGTGTCTGCTGCATCTTTTAATACCCCTGGTGCACTGATATCAGGGAGGAGCTGACAGCAACCGATGCCGTACCTAGACTTTGGAATTCAGGCCGACTGCGGGCAGCCTGCCAGCAGGATAACCTAATTGTAATGACTGCTACATTTATGGTAGGTACACAACTGTACTTTCTTTAATGCCTTTATGGCTCTGAGACAGTCTATGGGTGTCTCTCTTCCTTCTCCTTCCTATTCTTCAGTTTCTCCACAGAAGAGAATTAGAGTTGAAGATTCATGTAATGAAGATGATTCTTTTGGGGATGAATCGTTGGCATACTCTGCCCAAATTTCATCTCCTTTAGGATATACTTCCCCTGAAAAAAGGAATCAAATGGCACAGGCTCTCCAGGGGAGGCTATTACCTTTGGAGAAACCATAGTTAAAATGAGGGAATTCTTTAAATGGAATTGCTCTCAGGTGTCAGAAATTCAAAAAAGATATTATGACCTTCTAAAGATGGACTCCCCATCTCTAGTTCCTCTTGTGCTGCCAGCCTTTTTGAATGCATTTTCTGCAGCCTGTAAGTGTCCTGTCTCCCAAACTCCTGCCCCTAAAAGGCCAGGCAGGTTTCACAAGGTATGAGGATTACAAATTCCTGTTAAAATGCCCCTCTGCAGACCCAGCAGCTCTTTCAGCATTTGCTGATACGGCCTCTAAGATGTTGCGTTCTACTTCCCTTCTCCTCTCAGACAAGGAGAGTAAAGTTGTGGAGAGGTTGGGGTAGAAAGTCTATACATCAGCCACTTTGGCCTTTAAAGCCATAAATTACCAGACCCATATGGACAGATATTCTTTAGCCCTTCTGTCTGATGCCATTAAGCTACTTTCAGAGCTACCAGACTCCCCTACTAAGTTTCAGTTATCTTCTATTCTGAGATATTCTGCTCAAGTTATATGTCATTCAGTTAAGTGTAGCTGCGATGCAGTGGAGACATCTGCCAGAGCTGTTGCTTCAGGCTGTCCTTAGGAGTTACTCTTGGCTGAGACTACAGGCATTATCAGGTGACATAAATGCTAACATTATGGATGCACCTCTATACTCCAAGGCCTTGTTTGGTTCTTGTGCTGCAGAACTTTTTAAGCCTTTACAAGAAAAGGGAAGAGTTTCAAGATCTCAAACACATCTTTGTGTCTCCAGTCCCCTGATTTCAGAGAAACTATCCCCTAAAACTCTTTTTGGAAAGGAAACCATCCACACCTCCTTCTTCCAAGGGTAAAGGAGATACCAGAAAGCAATACTCTGCCATGTTATCTTCTTCTACTCCTGCTGCTCAGAAACATCCCTTTCTAAGCCAACCAGGTACTCTGTGACTACCAGCCTCTTTGCAGCCAGACCCCTCTTTCCTTGTGTATTTTACTGTCTCTCCCTCTTTGGAAACTGATCACCCAGAACTGTTGGATCTTTTCTGTTATCCTCCAAGGATGCTTTATGGTGTGGAAGACTCCACCTTCCTTCAAGGGGCATTCCACAATCCCCAAAAGAACAGTTGGAATTCTTTCCCCAAGTCATTCAAAGCCTTCTTTCTCAGGGGTTTCCCACCTTCACAAAAAGGAAAAAGATTTTACTCACGGATGTTCCTGGTTCCCAGGAAAAGATGGTCCTTGGAGGCCCATCTTAGATTTGTCACATCTAAACACCTTCTTGAATGTTCCCACCTTTCACATGTTGTCCTTGAGCATTCTACTTCCCCTCATTCTTCCTTTGGACTTCATGGTGTCTCTGAACATCAAGTATGCTTGCCTCCACATCCCTATTCATCCTCTGTTTAGGAATTTCTCTGCTTTTCTATTGCTTCCTCACATTTTTGAATTTCTGCTTTGCCATTTGGACTGTCTATGGCTCCAAGGGTCTTCACAAAATCTTTAGCTTCTGTCATAACTTTTTGCAGACTAAGGGGTATTCAGATTTTCCCATACCTGGATGATCTTCTCTAGGCCCACTCTCCAGACCCTCTTCAAGAGAATCTATTCTTCACTGTGTCTCTACTACAGTGTAGGTTTCACATCAACTATCAGAAAATCTATCTGTGTTCCTTCACAGGGCCATGTTTTTCTAGGATGCAGAATACAGACAGGATGTTAGCTTCTTTACCTCCCCAGAAGGTTCTCGCTCTCACTGTGTACTTCCAGCCTCTCATCCCTCTTAAGTCTCTGACTGCCAGGGAGTTTCTTTACCTTTTGGGCTTTATGGCATCTACTATCCCCATGCTACCTGTAGCCAAACTACACTTGAGTAAATTCCAGTGGTATCTCAGGTCAGTATGGATGCAGCATGCTCACCCATTGGAGTTTATTTCCCTTCTTCCCTGCTTGAAAAAAAGAACTGGACTGGTGGATGCAGTAGGTTACACTGAATGCAGGCCTACCCTTACAACTGCCCCTTCCCACTCAGGAGCTGTTCATGGATGCTTCATATTTGGGATGGGGAGCAACCCTGGCATCCTGGAAGTTTCAAGATGTGTGGTCTTCCTCCCAAAAGAGGGAACATATAAACATGAGAGATGAGAGCACTTATTTTTGCTCTGCAAATTTTCAAATATCTTCCAGGCTCCCTAAAGTGGTTCACAGACAACACCACAGCCCTTTGGTATGTCAACAAACAGGGAGGGAATAAGTCTTATTTCCTGTGCAGGCTGGCTCTCCACGCTTGAGAGTTGGCTACTCAGTGTCAACTAACCCTTCAGGCAGTTTACATTTCTTCCATTCAAAATGTTGTGGCAGACTTGTTCAGCAGGTCCATGACTTGATCCTATGAATGGATGTTACACAGGGATGTGTTTCTGGGTTTTCACCTTAGAATCTCGAACGTCTGAAAACCCGAATGTCATATGGCCGAGACCATATGATCGTGTTTTCAGAAGCTTGAAACCCTGAAATGAATCCAACAACAACAAAAAAAAAATAAAAAATTTCTGCAGGGGGGCAAGCCCCCCTGCACCACCACACCCCCACTACTTAAGCATACCAACTCCGAGATCGCACTTCAGCAAGGAAAAGGGAAATCTCCTGTTCCCCGCTGTATGCAGATCTCCGTTCAGAATTTCGAGCTTCTGAAAACTCAATCATATGGTCTCGACCATATGACATTCGGGTTTTTAGACGTTCGAAATTCTGAAGGGAACCCATTTTTGGACATTGTCCACTGGTGGGGTATGCCTCAGAAAGATCTCTTTGCCTCCCCTATGAACACACAACTTCCAAGGTTTTGTGCCAGAGTTCCCCATCCTCAGGCATGGAAGGTGGATGCCTGTTCTTTCTCTTGGAAGGGGATGTTTCTCTATGTCCTCCCCCCTTCTTGCTTCTCCAAAATGTCTTGTTGAAGATCCAGCAGGAACAACCCAAAATCTTGCTGGTGTCTCCCTTTTGGCCAAGACAGCATTTGTTCCCCAATCACGAGTTACCTGACAGAGTAGACCTAGTCACACAGGGGAAGGGATCTTTAATACATCCACAGATGTCAACCCTTCAGCTGACTCTGTGGGTGATTTGATCCTTTTCAGACACCTTTTGTCTAAAGACATGTTGCAAGTTCTGCAAGAGGCCAGAAAGCTCAGTACTAAGAAATCCTGTATTTCAAAATGGAAAAGGTTTTCCATCTGGTGTCTTTCTAAAGACCTACAACTACTGTTGGTGAATGTTCCAGTTGTTCTGTCTTAACTGTGTGAATTATTGGAGTGAATTGTCATACTCTTCATTAAAAGCTCATCTTTCAGCAGTCTGTGCTTGTCTGCCTATGATTCCTCCCTTGGCTTCAAGGTTGGAAGTTAAACTTTTCCTGAAAGGCTTCCTTCATATCAAACCGCAAAGGAAACCAGTTCCTCTTCGTTGGCATCTAAATTTGGTTCTAGAGGAACTTACTGTGGCACCTTTTGAACCAGCAGTTTTTCTTATCTTCAGCATTGCACTTGGAAAACTGTTCTTGTTACCATCACTTCAACCAGAAGGGGTCTCAGAACTTCAGGCAATTATGATGTCTTCCCCTTTACTGTGTTCCACAGGGATGGAGTTTCCTTGCACACCAATCCCTCTTTTATGTCCAAGGTGGTAATGAGTTGTCACGTAATCTATTAATCTTCCCACATTTTTTTCATCTCCACAATCCCTTAGTGAGATGATTTCACACACCTTGGATGTGCATAGACAACTCAGATTTTATTTAGATAAAGCCAAGCCTGCTAGGAAATCTGGTTGCCTTTTCATTTCCTGGCACCATAGAGCCTTGGGCATGTCTGTTTCCAAGTGGACTATTTCCTCTTGGATTTCTAAAACCATTTCCTTTTGCTATGTGTTTTGTGGGAAATCTCTTGCATCCCCAGTAAAGGTTCATATCACTATAGCTGTGTCCTCTTCAGGTGCTTTCTTCAAAGGTCTGGACACTTCCTCTGTATTAGAAGCAGCTACCTAGTCTTCTGTACACACTTTCACAAAACATTACAAGTTGGATGTCATTTCCAGGTCTAGAGCTGGTTTTGCAAGGGCTATTCTGCAGTGGTGTGTAGAGAGTGCTACTGGCCCTCCACCCAATCCTTCTTCTGCCTAAGCTTTGGTATTCTCTCTCATGTTATGAATACTGTAACATATGAATAGAAGGACATAGAATAGTTGTGTAAAATCTTACTGTATCCATAGATGTCCTTCTCTTCTATATGCTGCAGTATCCTCCGCCTTCCCCCTGGTGCTTGCCTGATTGCTGGTTGTGTTTCCTCACTTATCTCAGGCTGTTGTTCTTTCTGGGGCATTCAGTTCTGAGGTTTGGTATGTGCCGACATCCCCTTTATACCAGATGTCACTTTATGACCAACATTGGACTAGTTGTATGTGCGATAATGCTGTGACACTGCCAGCCCAGCTATCTGGAATTTTGTAAATAATCATATGTCATTTGTGAATATTGATAACTGTATGTTATGTACTGAGATTCAAGAATGTAACTGCAGTGTACCCTACTGGAAAAGAACAGAAATGTATATAAACTTATATACCTGTGCATATGTATGCTTTAATAGTAGAAGCTGGAACATACAGAGTTAACTTGCAAAACTTCAAGAAAATAAGTTGAAATTAAAAGTGTTTACGATGTGCTATAAAAGTTAGTTAATGCAGTAAGGAGACAGGATGTCTAGAGCTAGAAGTTTTTTCTATTGTCTTGGAGAAATGTAATTGGTATGTTTAAAGCGTTTTTATTGCTCTATGACTTCCGAGCAGCTGCACAGTTCTGAAAGATATGGATTTTTTCACAGAGAGATGCTAAACATGCTTGCACTTTCTGAAAATTAGGGTAGCTTGGGAACTGAAGTCAGGTGACGAAGAGTGATGTCATCCAAGCTGACAAAGCAGTAATATTTGATATTAACTTAAGAACTCTCTGAGAGAGAATCTGGGCATTTTGTATCTTGTCTTGGACCTAAAAACATGTACTCAGCATGTTTGCCTGCCTGTTGCTCTGTATGTAACATTTAGGCATAGTACTTCTTTTAGAGATAGACAGCAATATAGTAAAAGATTAGTTTAGATGTTTTCTGTATTTATTTGAGACTGTCCTGCAATGTTGTTTTAAAATATTTCCTGTAATTCTGAACTCTGTAGTTACTGTGTTGTTTGAGTATTGTCTTTTTTTTTTTATTATTTGTTAATAAATATATTTAAACCTGTCTTTGTGGCTGATATTTGTGAGACATATTTAAACTCTTAGAGTACTTGCATATGTATTTGGTGACACTGCACAGGCCATTCCTAAATAGCCTTGCAAGTATTGGTCACACTTACCATTTGGATAATAGTAACATTACGCAACAGCTGATAAAGAGCTGGTTGGTGGCAGTAATAACTACCTTATAGTCTGGGCAGAAGGGGGTGCATAGCTATTAAACCTGTGCCAGCCTTCCCCTGGAGTGTCTGTGTGTTTGTATATAAAACAGATCTCTAAGTGTGTGTGTCAGCTACTTGGGCAGGGACACAAAGCACTGGTTGGACAGAGAGGGTGCTGGAATTCTTGGCTTGACCCCTTAGCTGTGATCTTAACCCTATAGCTGTGCCAGTGGGTGTCTTATTGGGGATCTGGAGAAAGAGGGATAAACCAGCCCCAGACGGACTGTGGTCTCTGTGTGCTCTTAAGGGAAATTGTACATGTTAAGTTGTCTATCTCGCCTTCATTCTTGCTGGATGGGTTCGGAGCCGACCTCGGCTCCGACTCGGCCACTCTAAAGCTCGAGAGTTGGTTCCACCGGCTCGAGGCTCCCCTTATATCCCACAATGCTAGGCGAGAGTTACCTCAGATCTCGTTTGCCGCTACAGCTTCGAGGTTGGTTTTTCTACCGGTTCCTGGTAAGTTTTAGCTTTTTCTATAAAAAGTTACTCTTGTTTCCCCTTTTTTTAGTTTAATTATTCCTAAATTAGTGTAGTTCATTAAACTCTATGCCCGAACCTATTTTCTTCCCGTTTCTTGTCAAAAGAACTTTTAGTTCTTCCCTTGGGCCTTAGGCCTTCCCTTCCCTAGGGAGTGTTTGTGTAGTGTACTGCTTATTGTACTTATTTTTAGTATATTTTTACTATAATTGTGTTTTTGACAGGGTATAACTGGTGTGTTTGAGTGTGTGTTTGTGTTCACCAGTTAGGCTATGTCTAAAGAAGCAAAGGTCTCCGGATTCAAGAAGTGTGATGCGTGCTGTCAGAAAATGTCTCTGACAGACGCTCACACTTCTTGTGTCTATTGTCTGGGGCCTTTGCACCTGCAGGACTCCTGTGCTGTCTGCCATGGCTTCAGCCCCAGGGTCCTGCAGGAAAGAAAAAACAAGCTCATTTTGAGAGGCTTGTTGAAGCCTGAGGATTCCCTGTCTGTCTCAACAGGGAAGCCCTCCAAGGCATCGAGGTCTTCGGCTCCGGCTTCTGAGCCGAGACCTCAGGTTGTTCAACCTTTGCCTTTATCGGCTCCGGCTGGAGCCGATAAGACTCAGTCCACAGTTTCTGTGGCTCCTCGGCTCGGCCGGGACCCGAGGTTATCGAGGTACCTGTGTCGGCTCCGACAAGACCTTCGGAGCCGACAACCAGAAAGAGGTCTAGGTCACCTTCTCTTGGCTCCGTTCATTCGGCTCCAGGTTCTCCCCTGCTGTCTGAACGGGCCAAAGGTCTCATTCCTCTAGGTCATCGAGGTTGTCCGATCATGACCTTCAGAGGGTGGTGAGTCGACTACTCAAGTCTGAGGCACTGGCCCAGATGCTTCAGAGCCCGACTCATCAGTCGGTGCCTGTCCCGGTCCATCAACTCCTTCCTCCTTCGACTCTCTTGAGCTCGGGCCGGGTCGTCGGAACCGAGACTGTGGTCACCTCGGGCCGAGACAATTGTCTTCGGCTCCGTCGGCTCCGTTTTCTTCCATGGAGGAATCTCGGCGCGGACTTCCCTCGTCGGCTCCGAGGGGTGAGTGGCATCGGACCCTTGTCCGACCCCTCTCCCTCTCGGGGCTTGGCTCTGGTGAGTTCGGCTCCGACATCGGCCTCGGAGCCATCACTGTCGGTGCCGAGGGGGTTCTTAGCTCCTCGGGCGGGACCTCTGGCTCTGCCTGACAGGGGTGCATTCGAGGTCATGCGGAGTGTGTTAGAGCCTGGCTCTACTCCACAGTCGGCTCCGTCCGCCCCTCCCTCTATGCTGCCTCAGGGTAAGTCGACTCACTCCCTCATCCCGGACCGCAGAGAGCCAACTCCTCAGGAGCCCCTGTGGGATTTCATCCTCTTCGAGGCCTCTCCTGATTTGGCAGAAGAGCCCCTCGGAAGAGGAAGTGCAAGAGGAAGCACATTGACTCACCTGAGTCTATCACGTCCGACACAGATCTGGATGATTCTGAGGGTTCCCCGTTCCCCTTCTGAAGATGTCTCTTTGCAGACATTCTGGAGATCCTTAAACAGAGGGAAATTGGCCAGCCCTCAACCCTTCGGAGGACGAATCTGTGTATCTTGAGGCGTTTGGCTCTCGTCCTTCCACCTCCTGGGTGTCCCCCCCCCTTCGCCCCCCTCATGCAGGTGGTTGCTAAAAAGGCATGGGCGGCTCCTGATTCAGTGGACCCCACTCCCAGGAGACCCTCCAAATTCATCACAGCTCCAGCAGACAAGGAATTTTTATCAAAAGGAGTCTCTGTGGATGCTATGGTGGTAGCTGCCGCCACAAAGAAGGAACTGGCTGATCCTTCAGTGCCTGTCCATCCACCTAACAAGGAATCTAGGTCCATGGATAGGTACGGGAAGCGGATGTTCTCCTCAGCGACATTTACTATGCGTTCGCTGAATTACCTGTGCCATTTCACTCGTCTTCAAAGGGACTTGATCAAAGAAGCGAGTGAAATGCTTAAGGACCCTACAGCTGCGGGTTTCCAAGAAAAAATGAACACGCAGCTGGCTATCCTTAATTCTATTTCCAACTCCTCCATGCGCCTCCTCTCTTATGCGGCCGATGGAGCGAGCAGAGCTGCAGGAACAGGGGTAGCCTTACGTAGGCACGCCTGGATGCGGCTATGCAATTTTGCGGAACCTTTCAAGACGTCTTTCACAAACTCCCCTTTTGATGGATCATCCCTTTTTGGTCCACAAGTGAAAGAAACCCTGACTAGGTGCGAGACGGATGGCAAGACCCTTTCTGCCGTCGGAGTCCGTTTTCCACTCCTTCTAGGCCTTACCCCAAAGGCCAGAAGGGGAAAGATGTGGTTCCGTAAACAATCTCAAGGGACTTCGCCTGGACAGAGTCGGTTCCCGCCAGAGGCAGAGGGGAACAACAATGGTAGACGCCGCCCTAGAGGCAGAGGGGTCCGCAGAACCAGGGCAATCGAGAAGCGTCTTCCGATAAGCCCTTTCAGCATCCCTGAGGTGTTGCCCGACTGCCCATCTTCGGGGGCAGTCGGGGGAAGATTGTCACTGTACCCAGAAGCCTGGCTATCCTTGACACAAGACAAATGGGTACAGTCCATCATTTCGAAGGTTATTCTATTCCCTTTCTTCGTTTTCCAAGTCGGTCAGAAAAATCCCTTCCAGATGTTCCACCCGCACAAAGGGATATAGCAGCTTTGGAAATTTCAAAACTGCTTGCAAAAAGAGCTATTCAGCCAGTGCCAGCAGACCAACTAGGATCCGGAATCTACTCAAGGTTCTTTTTAGTTCCAAAGAAAACAGGGGACTGGAGACCAATTTTGGATCTCAGTATCTTGAACAGATCGGTCAAGAAAACAAGATTTCGGATGGTCACGCTGCAATCCATTCTTCCCCTATTGGGAAAAGGAAACTGGATGTGCTCTATAGACCTTCAGGACGCGTACTATCACATAAAAATGAACAGGCGCTCCAGAAGATTCCTCCGCTTCAGGCTGGGAACCAGTCATTTTCAATTCAGGGCCCTGCCCTTTGGTCTCACCACTGCCCCCCGGGTGTTTACCAAATGCATGGCAGTGGTGGCTTCTCACCTGTGTCGACAAGGATTCCAGGTGTTTCCATATTTGGACGACTGGCTCCTTACAGCTCCCACCAAGCATCTCCTTCTGATGGCCAGGGATTACACTTTTCGCGTCTGTCAAAAACTGGGTATCTCAATAAATTGCGAAAAGTCTGTTTTGTCGCCTTGTCGTACTATTACCTACATAGGCAAATTTAGATACTGTAAACATGTCTGCAACACTAACGAACCAAAGGATATCAGACATTCAAAATTGGTGTCACTTCTTCTCAACAACAACAGAGCCAAAGCCAGGTTAGTTCTAAAGGTGTTGGGAATCATGGCAGCGCCATACCTCTCCTCCCATTGGCCAGATACCACATGCGGATCCTTCAGTGGATGCTATTTTCTCAATGGTCATACCAGGAACTTCCAATGTCTCACACCATTATGATCACGCAAGCATGCAAAAGCATCTCATGTGGTGGATGTCTTCCCCCCAGCTCCTGTTGGGGAGACCATTTGTTCCACCTCCTCCGGTTGCTACTCTGACAACGGATGCCTCCCTGATCGGGTGGGGGGGTCATTATCAGGGCAGGACAGTCCAGGGCACATGGCAACCAAACGAATGCCACTTGCACATAAATGTTCTGGAGATGAGAGCAGTGCTTTTAGCGTTGCAAGCCCTTCAAGACTCTCTTCCCTTGGGAGCGATTGCAATCCAGACAGACAATATGTCTGTAGTGTGGTACATCAACAAACAAGGCGGAACCAGATCATACCCCTGTGTCGAGAAGCACTCAGACTGTGGCAATGGGCGATTTCTTCTCAGCGTTTTCTGATAGCAACGCACATCCCGGGAAGTCCAATCACATTGCGGACAAGTTGAGCAGAGCTATTCTCATGCCTCACGAGTGGTCTCTGAAAGACTCTGTAGTGAGAGAGATATTTCTCAAGTGGGGTCAGCCTTGCTGCGATCTTTTGCTACTCCCCAAAACAGCAAGTGCAGAGAGTACTTCACTCTGTTCCTTTACCAGGCCAACCCAGCAGGGACGCGCTAGTCCAACTTTGGCCCGGGGACTTCTGTATGCATTTCCTCCTTTCCCACTGATCTCTCAAGTAATACAGAAAGCTATCGCTCAGAAGGCCTCATTGATCCTCATTGCTCCTTACTGGCCTCGACAAGTGTGGTTCCCCTTTCTACATCGATTTCTTTTGGGCGACCGTGGAATCTGGACCTAGTTCCAGATCTTTTGATCCATCAGTCGGGTCAGTTTCATCGCTCCCTCCCTCTCTGAACCTCACTGCTTGGTTCCTCCACTTCCAACCGTAGCCAGGCTTCCTCAATTATCTCACCCTGTTAGAGATATTTTGATAGCTTCCCATAAATCTTCCACTCGAAAGATTTATTTGAGTAAGTGGAAACGCTTCTCATATTGGGCACAAGGAAAGGACATAGATCCTTTCACCGCTTCCATCCAACTAGTCCTTGATTTTCTAGCTGAACTCTTCCATGCAGGTTCATCTCCATCTACTCTTAAGGTTCAATTGGCAGCTATTTCTAATTTCCATGTGGGTATTTCTGAATCTGCCCTAATGTCCCACAAACTCTGCAAAGCCTTTTTGAAAGGAGTTTTTCTTCTCAGACCTCCTGTAAGAAATCCTCCTTCTCCTTGGGACCTAAATTTAGTTCTTGCTTCTTTGATTCTTTCCCCTTTCGAACCTGCAGCTTCATGTTCCTTAAAGTTATTATCATGGAAAACTCTCTTTCTGGTGGCTATCACATCAGCTAGAAGAATTTCAGAACTTCAAGCTCTCAGTTGTCGTTCTCCTTACCTTGTGTTTCATAAGGACAGAGTTTCCTTACGAACTAACCCGTCCTTTTTGCCTAAGGTGGTTTCAACATCAAATCTAAACCAATGCATTGACCTTCCTGTCTTTTCCGGAGTATTCAAATAGGTCTGAACAAAAATTACACTACCTGGATGTTCATCGTCAATTAAGGTACTACTTGGACAGGACGAAACTATTCAGAAAATCTGATCAGCTGTTTGTCTCCTATGCGGAAAGCAGAAAGGGACTTCCAGTTTCAAAGGTATCTTTATCCAGATGGCTAACATCTCTGATTTCCCTTGTTTATGAGATTAGACACCAAAGCTGCCTAATAAACCTAAAGCCCATTCCACCAGAGCTTTGGCTACTTCTCTAGCCTTCCAAGACAGACTGCCTATTGACACCATTTGTGCAGCGGCTACTTGGGCTACTCCTCACACTTTTATTTCCCATTATAAGTTGGATTTAGCTTCTAGGCATAGAGCTAATTTTGGTTCCACTGTTCTCAGGAGTCTGTTCCGTTAGGCCACCCGGGACAAGGTGCTAGGGGCGGTCCCATCCAGCAAGAATGAAGGCGAGATAGACAACTTAACATATAGAAGTTATGTTCTTACCATAACGTTCCATGTTAGTTGTCTTCTTCTCGCGTCCCACCCTCCTTCCCCCTGGCCTGGACAGACCTAGAGGAGTTGTGATTGTGACCTCTCTTTCTACCACCTCTTTCTTAGCTATATGCTATTATGCATATTTCTTGTTTCAGGATGTAGGTCACCCTTCTTCTCCCTGTTGTTAGAGGTGGACTCTGTTATAGTTATTCTGTTTTATACTGTTACTATCATAAGCTGGGGTTAGCTTACAAACGAGATCTGAGGTAACTCTCGCCTAGCATTGTGGGATATAAGGGGAGCCTCGAGCCGGTGGAACCAACTCTCGAGCTTTAGAGTGGCCGAGTCGGAGCCGAGGTCGGCTCCGAACCCATCCAGCAAGAAGAAGGCGAGAAGAAGACAACTAACATGGAACGTTATGGTAAGAACATAACTTCTATTTTACTGTGTGTGTACTTCCCTTATTGGATTGGTGCTAGTGGTGAGGACTGAGGCTCCTTGATTACTGGGCCAGTGCAGGGGCATCACAGACGCATGTACCTCACAGTAACTTTTGTATACTGGCTGGATGTTTGTCAGCCAGTGGCAGACACCCTCATGTCATGAATACTGCAACATATATGAACATCTATACTTATGGTAAGATTTTACACAACTATTCTTTCTTTTATGTATCCATCTTGCTGGTTTCTTTCCAGAACCCAAAAAATGAGGGAGAATGGATACTTCATACCTTGGATGTCCACAGACAACTCTAGTACTGTCTTGACAGAACAAAATTTGTCAGAATTTCTAATTAGTTATTCATTTCTCTTACCATTACTTTCTGTTATTCCCACCACCACAAAACTTCCTCAGTGTATCTATATATATATATATATATATATATATATATATATGTATATATATATATATTTTTTAGAAAGGGTTGGATAGTGGAAGTATTCTAGAAGCTGCAATTTATTCCTTTGCACACACTTTACAAAGCACTATAAATTAAATTCCTCCTCCATATCTACAAAAGGCTTTGCTAGGACTATTCTCCAGGGGATCCTGGACCCTCATCCTCTTCCTAGTCAGTTTAGGGTATGGAACCTTGCCATATAGCTAAGATTAATGCAGCAGTGATCAAATGAAGAACATCGTACAGTTGTGTAAGTAAACTTATCATAACGGTAGTCTTTTGAATGATCATTGTTGCAGTAGCAGCTTCCTCCCTTCACCATCTTATTTTTATTGTGTGTTTTTAGGACAGGGTATGAAGTTTATATTATTATATTTCCTAGCATTGTCCTCTCATGACTTTTTGCCTCTTTGTGTCTGTTGGCATGAAAGAGCTCTGAAGCACTTAGCAGTGAAACCTGACTTTTAATCAGACCAGCTGGAGCTGACCAACTGTTTCTGAAAGCTTTGGAAATAGGCAGGCTGTTTAATCCTTGGCAGGATTCAACCCATCTAGTTAAGGCTACTGCAGCCAGTGATTATTTGACCATCTACTATTATGTTAAGTTTACTTACATAAATTTACTGTGTGATATATACATGTCATAACTATACATGTGATGTCAATCTCGCCTTTATTCACATTGATGTGTCAGATCTGTTCCATTGGATCCATCTCGGCCATTTCAAAAGCTTGAAGCCTTCAGCAAAGTTCGTGGGCATTTTTCCTTACCCATAATGCAGCTGCCTAACTTCCTCAGATCTCGTTTGCTGCGTCTGCAAAAGAGGTTCTGAAGCAAGCTCTGGGCTGAGAGTTTTCACTTTCAATACTTACCTTGTTACTAACACTAAAATGTGTTATAGTTTATTGTAGTTTATTTTATATATGTATATATATATATATATATATATATATATATATATATATATATATATATATATATACATATATATTGATATAGATATATTTATATAATATTTCCTTACCCTGTTTTTCTGTAGTTTAGAGCGAGTGTTAGCCCTTTATTTTCCCTTGTTAGCATCCGTTATCATTAGCGGACCGGAGTTCTGCTGTGGCAACCCCTAACTGGGAAAAGCCAAAATACAAACAACAACAACAACAACAAGCATCCGTTTGAGTTAGGGGACGTCTAACTAATGTCCATTTAAGTTAGTGGACATTTACCTTTCCTTTTTTATCACCTTCCTCCTTTATCATTCATTTTTAGTTAGAGAATGATTTCCTAAAAAAAAAAAAGGTTTTCTCCCTGTCTTTTCAAAGTTTCCTCTCTGTCTGTTTAAATTAGAGGACTTTCTGGCGTGCTTGTGAGAGTGTGTATTTCTTTTTATTTCTCTTAGTTTTAAATGTCGCAAAAATAGGAAGGGAGGAATCCTCTTGGTTTCAAAAAGTGCAAGCAGTGTGGAAGGAAGATGCCCCGCAGTGATTCTCACACTTTATGTGCATTGCCTGGGGCCACTTCACCTCCAAGAGTCGTACTCAATATGCCATGGATTCAACCAGAGTGCTCTTATGGAGGGCAAAAATAAGCTTATTTGGAAGGGACTGCTCCCTTCTCTGAGGCTATATCACCAGAGTCTGCTACCATATCTGAGAAATCTCAAAAATGTACTTCTTTGGCACCAAAGTCCTCTTTGGAGCTGAAACAGAAAGTTCCTAGACTGTCTTCCCCAACAGAACCCTCAGAGCAGGATGGTCTTTGCTGGATCCAAGACTTCGTCTGAGCAGTTGGAACCCTCAGCTCCGACATTTCTGGCACCCACAGAATTCAGATATCGGAGCCGTTCACGTTCATTGGAACCGATAACTTCTCAGCTCCCATCAGCCCTTTTGACATAGTCAGGATCTCCTACCCTTTCTACTCAGTCCACCAGCAGTCTGTCTGACGAAGGTATGGATTAGTGTAGTGTAGAGGCTGCCTCCTCCGATCTATCCATCGGTTTCGGAGCCAGAAGTTTCCAACATCCAACTTGTGTCTGTATCGGATCCAGTACCCGTAGTTTCCTCGGATGTACATAGGTTAATGGAAGAGATTTGTGGCATGGGCCAGCAATAATCAGATAGATCCCTTTGCTGCGTCCATGCATTCTGTTCTAGAATTTTTGGCAAAACATTTCAATGAAGGTGCTGCTGCAGCCACTATGAGTTCAGTTGGCAGCAATTTAAAATTTTCATATAGGAGAAAATGGTTCTGGAATCATGTCAAACAGAAATTTTGTAAGGCATTCCTGAAAGGAACTACAGTGATAAGACCTCCATACAAAAACCCGTCACTGCCTTGGGATCCGAATTTTGTCTTGTCAAACATTATCTCTCCTTCCTTTGAACCATCTGCTACCTGTGAAATGAAGTATCTCTCAGGGAAAACACACCTCTTAGTGGCTTTAACTTCACCGAGGAGAGTTTCGGAATTACAAGCTTTGTCTGCCAAGCCATTATACCTATTATTTCATAAGGACAGAGTTTCTTTATGCACTGACCCCACAGTTCTACCCAAGGTTGTGTCGGAATATAACCTCAGTTGATCTATCAAGCTGTCAGTTTTCTTCCCAAACTTCCAAAATAAAGGGGAATATTCACTGCATTTTCTGGATGCTCATAGACAATTTACGTTTCTACTTGCACAGAACTTCAGAAATCAGAAAGTCAGATTAGCTCTTTGCTTCTTATTCCGATATTAGAAAAAGCCAACCAGTGTTTATCCAAATGGCTTTCTCAATGTATATCCGTGACTTACAATTCTAAAAACAGCACTCTTTCTAACCCTATTAAAGCTCTTTACACTAGGCTGGTAGCCACTTCTGCAGCCTTTCAAATTAGGGTTACCTTTGGATAATATCTGTGCTGCAGCGACATGGGCAAAACCTCATACCTTTATTACTCATTACAAAGTGGATTTGGCCTCTAGGAGTAGAGCATCTTTTGGTTCTATGGTTCTGAGGAATATTTTTCTATGAGCCACCCAAGAATCAGGTAGCTTGGGACGCAGTCCCACCAGTAAGAATAAAGGCGATATTGACAACATCACATAAAGAAGTTATGTACTTGTCATAATGTTCCTTGTGTGTTGTCCATCTCGACCTTTATTCTCACAACCCACCCTCCATACCCCCTGCCTACACTCCTGGGAGATTGAGTAGTACTAATTTGATATTACAAGAATCTATAGCCTCAGAAATAATGTATACATATATAAAAAAAATGTCTTAAGCTTGTTTCCTGCCTTTCGTATAAGTTGTCTAGTCCAGATACTGATTTGCTGTATCCAGGACTGTTTGTAAGCTTCTGAGCCCACAAGCCTTTCTGTGTTGGAGGGAAGCCTTCTAGCTTAATTGTTTTTCTTAGAACTAGTCAGTTTTCTAGTTTCAGCACTCAAATCGGTTTCTTTGAGCTCAGCACTTGTTCAGAACTCGTTGTAAGCACTAAACAAGCTACAAATGACTACAGCACTCAACTTCCCTCACTTGTCTAGAGGAAAACAGTTTTTAGTACTTAATAAATAAGGACCTATCCAGGCATGTCTAAGGGTCAGCTCCCGGTCTTTTCTCCTGTCTACCTGATGAATCTGGGCATCTTGGGGCAATGCAGCAATTGCCTCACGTGCACAGACAACCCTCTCCTCTTACCACCCAACAATACAACATGTGAGAGCTACACTTATATAACCAAACTGGAAGCAAAGCTCTCTTCACCCAAGACTGGGCTAGACAGTCAAGAGGAGAAGGTAAACACTTGCACCACACCACACTCATCACATAGTCCCTCAAAACCTACACCACCAAAACACACACACATAGAAACACAAAACACACACTTACATTTGCGGAGGCTCTTAAAAAAAAATCTACCCAAGCAACAGGGACCTCCAAAGCAGAAATGTAAGGAAGCTCCACCCCCCAACACAACCCAAGTGACACATAGCCCACAAACTCAGTGTGCCACTCAACCACAGCCCATAAGGCATAATAACGTACCCAATACTCTAGTCATAGGTGACTCTATTGTCAGGCACACTGATGTTCCACTCACCAGGCTGAACAAGGAGAAAGTTACTGTCAGCTGCGTGTCAGGTGCCAGGATCCGCCACATAACGCATGCACTCAGGTCACTCCACAGCAAGTACACATATGACTCTGTCATTGTTCATGTTGGTGTGAATGACCTGAGATGTACCTCCCCGTACTACATGAAAAGAGACTTGTTGGAGCTTTCTGATCTTGTAGCCCAGGCAGGTATGATCCTAGCCCTGATTAGCATCCTGCCATCACCCAGAATGATACCACAGTACAAGGACAAAATGATTGGCTTCAACAATTGGCTAAGCTTCTGGTGTCATTCTAAGGGGATCCAGTATCTGTCTGGAATAACATGATCAACAAACCACGATGCTTTGCCAGAGATGGCCTGCACCTGTTGCCCTTGGGATTCCAGACACTGGCTAAGGCTCTTGCCACCCCTATAGTGCCTTTTTTAGGCAAGATTCAAATGACAAATTCACCACCGTAATAGGTGCAAGCAAGCAAGCAAAATCTGAGGGTAATGCTACTTAGTGCTAGAAGTCTAAACCTCAAAATACACTCATTTGAGGCACTCCTTAAAATGGAGAATATCGACATCTGTGCAGTGACAGAGACCTGGTTCAAGGCTCCAGAGAGCACCCCTGCATTACCAGGCTCTAATTCATACCACACCTTTCGGCCACCTAACTTGGACTAAAGCACTAAAGGCGGAGGCGTGTCCATATTCATTAAGGATATCCACACCTCCAGGCTAGTTGCTCAGCATAATGCATCTGAGATTATCTAAGTGCAACTAACTCAGGGCAAGACCGCAATGCAAATTGTAGCTTGCTACAGATCCCCCGCCATGCCCCAGGATTCCCACTCCTCATTTCTTGATACACTGGAAAATATTAGGGTACAACCTAACACCCTAATAATGGGTGATTTCAACTACCCCACCATTAACTGGGAAAACTACTCATGTACCAACTCTTAAGCTCAATGTTTTCTGGAATTCATAAATTTCAATGCCTTGGATCAACTTATTCACACCCCCACCAGGGGCAGCAGTATCCTAGACCTGGTCATTATCAACATGGGCAACCGGTGTTCCACACCAGAGATCAATTCCTCGTTGGTCAGATCCGACCTCAAGCAAATCACCCTAGACATCCACATCCCACCCCCACCCCCCATTAGGGAAACCACCATAAAAAATTTCTCCAAAGCCAACTTCACGCTTCTTAAGACAGAAGTGGCAAACTTCAGAACACCCATGCTGACGGACAATAGAGATACGACTGCTGAATCCTATACAATTGCACTTTATAAACACTTAAACGAGTGCATGGATCGTGCAATCCCGAACAGAACCAAGATGCTATCCTCCAAAAAATGAAGCCAATCTGGTGGTCCCCTGCTATAAACAAACTCTACAACAGAAGAAAGAAACTGTTGCAAAAAAAAGTAAAATCCCATGATTGGAGGAACTCCGTGGTCCCTCAGTAAGAAGCTGAGATTCCTCATAAAATCCTCGAAAGCTAGTTACGAAAACAATTCGCCACTGATTCTAAAGACATTCTATAGCTATGTCAAGAATTTCAATGGCAACACTCAGACCTGCTCTGCGTTACAGCACAATGGCACTAAATATACAGAACCAATTGATATTGCCAACATCCTGGCAGATAGGTTCAGTGCTAACTTTAACTTTAAAGTACCTGTAATCACGGATGCACAGGTAAAAAACACACTCTCCAAAGCCAAGAACACAGCTTCCGTGGGACCTGACAGCATCCCAGGCTGCATTCTACATGAACTGCAGAACGAACTGGCACCCCACCTAAGTACCATGTTCAATCATAGCCTCTCCTCAGGCTTTGTGCCCATTGAATGGCGCACAGCAACGGTTATCCCACTCCACAAAGGGGGAGCCACCATGGACCCCGAGAAGTACCGCCCCATTAGCCTGATGAGCTTGGTCTGCAAGGCTATGGAGGTTATCATCATGGAACTTATAAACAATGACATTGGTAATCTCCAAACTCTGGACTCTATCCATTTTGGGTTTGTAAAAGGCAGATCATGTCTCCTAAACCTGATGGACTTCATTGAATCAGTCACCAAAGCCGTAGATGAGGGTAAGGTGGTACACACAGCCTGTCTAGATCTCACCAAGGCTTTCGACACCATCCCCCACTCTGGAATTATAGACAAACTCACTAAACTAGGTATAAATCCCTATGTCACAAGATGGGTTGCGAACTGGCTCACTGACAGAACCCACACTGTGAAAGTCGCAGACTCTATATCCAATTCAGACCAGTGACAAGTGGAGTACCACAAGGTTCAGTCCTAGGTCCTCTCCTGTTTGGTTTCTACTTCTCTGAAGTACAGGGTAACACAGAAGGTCTTTGATTAACAATGTTCGCAGATGACTGCAAACTACGAGCCATAATCAAAACTCCTAATGATGTGGACATCCTAAAAAAGGGCCTCACTGAGACAGATGCCTGGTGTCAAAGCCACGGCCTCAAGCTCAATGCCAAAAAGTGCATTGTCATCCCTTTTGGTAAAAACTCTGTACCCATGAACTACCACATAGGCAGTAGTCTACTTAACACCAAAAGTGTGATAAAAGACCTTGGGACACAGGTGGACAGTAGTTTCTCCTTTGATAATCACATCACCACAGTAGTCAGGAAATCCTTCTACGTGACACACCTCATCACAAAAGGTTTCTCATCCAGGAAAAAAAGAGGTCATTGTTCCTCTCTACTCATTAGACCCATTGTAGAGTACAACACCCCTTTTGGTATGTACCTCACAAGACATCTATAACTGGAAAGGCTACAGAAGTACCTCACAAAGCGGATTACCGGCCTCAAACAGATGCCCTACGCAGACCTTCTCATAAAACTCCAGCTTTACTGTGTCGCATATCGCCTACTCAGAGGCGATCTCTGCCTAACATACAAAGCTATGTCAAACCCAGAGCTGCTGGACATGCTCCACGTAAATAAATCCCAGTCCCTCTGAGCTACATGCTTTAGGGATCTAAACCTTGTCACCACAATAAACAGAACATGCTGGAGGGATAGATTCCTGTCCCAGAGACTTCCCATGCTGTGGATCAAACTACCTATCTATATCAAACAAAGCTCCTCATTAGCACTCAAGAAAAATCTTGATGATTGGATGGGAGATAGGAAATTCACCCCGGAATCACTTCTGTGGCTCTGCTTGACAGGGGCACAGGAAAATAATTTTCTTGGGTGGCAAAAGCCAGGGTACCGTTTGGCTAGGCTTATATAAGTCTGCCCTGGGATCACTTCTGTGGCTCTGCTTGACAGGGGCACAGGAAAATAATTTTCTTGGGTGGCAAAAGCCAGGGTACCATTTTGCTAGGCTTATATAGGTCCAATAACCTAGTACCTACTTATGAACCTGTGTGTGTGTGTGTGTGTGTGTGTGTGTGTATATATATATATATATATATATATATATATATATAGAGAGAGAGAGAGAGAGTGTAACGGTTACCACCATATGAGTTGTCTGAGACAAACAAGATCTGAGGAAGTTGGGGAGCTGCATTATGGGTAAGGAAAAATACCCATGACCTTTGCCGAAGGCCTCGAGCTTTAAAAATGGCCGAGACTGATCTGATGGATCATATCCGACCCATCAGTGAGAATAAAGATCGGGATTGGGCAACACACATGGAACGTCATGCTAAGTACATAACTTCTTTTTTCCTTAACTAGCTTTATCATGGCTCTGTTTTGAATCAGTAACCTGCCTTCAGTTATCTGCTTCTCCATATTTTGAATTGTACGTAGTCTGCTTTGCTTCATGCAAATTATCAAGTACTTTTATGTACATATATTTTCACTTCTTCTCTTTAAGCATTCAATTCCCACAGTTCTCCCATTTGACTCTCTATTTTCTTTTGTACATGACCACTACAGGAGCTCATATCATCCATTAGGGGAGACCTCTCTTTCTATGAGAAAATATATTTATTTACTTATTTATTTGTTTTCTTTGACCAGAAAAGTTCGACTGTGCAAAACCCAGTGGAGGTCTGGGGAGAAAACTCCAGCATAAAGATACTCAAGACAAAACACATTTTTACAAATATAAATTATAAAGATAGTTCTTAAGACATTTAGGTGCAAACAGGTAATTATTTTGTAGTGACACTGTACAAAGATAAAATGATAATAAATTGTTAAGTATAAAACTTTTAGTATGCAAACAGTTTGCGTAATATATGTAACAAGCCGACATTAGATATGACTTGTAAGACATGGGGAAGGATGACTACAGTATACATTTTAGGAATAAATAAAATTGAGGTAAGGAGTGTGAAACTTTAGTTGCTAAACTGATAATAGTTAAAGCTAGAAGAGTCAAAGATGCATTGTACAGCAAATGAGTCAAGGATAGTTGTACATACTGAAGTAGAGCATTCTTATAAGTGAGTAATGGAGATATTTGAGAGAGCTATATAAAGTGGGATAATTTGCCTTTCATCCATCTCATTCTTTTTATGCAGCTGTCACTGGAGGGCAAGAGTCAGGTTACTGGCAAACAAACATCTACTTGGTTTTCCAATGCCAGCTTTATTCTTTCCCTTTGTTAAGCATTAGGCTTATTGCATCCTGCTGTCCAGGATGCAGACAGTGAGAATGGATGGTACTGCCTTCCTGCCCCTCCCCCAGTAGAGTGCATTTACTCTTCTACTGCTTCCTGTTCACTTTTACATGATACTGTTTGCCTAGAATCTGCCTTGTAGAGTTTTACCAATGGAGCGTATGCCAGACCTTGCCCAGGATGGTTGGGCTAGTATTTACTGCCCAGTCATGATATTCCTTGGCCAATTTCTTCACAGAATGAGTCTTAACTTCAAACCTGTATCCACTAGGCTGTAGTGAGAGCCTCAGCCCTCTGTAGGATAGAATCTGAACAGCTCCCTATTGAAATGCTGGTACTCAAACTGCCAAGTACGGCTGTGCCAAAAAAAGGCCTGAAAAATACAGGAAAGCCATAAATCTCGAACATCACTGTTCTTCTTTAAGCTGGAAACCATTTGAAATGTCAGAATCCATTAGATCAAGTCCAGAAGTACAGAGACTGAATGGCTGAAAGAACAGAGTTGCATATACTTAGTCTGAGATACCATTTCTTGGAATATTCCTTTTTGTCCAAGGTATTGCAGTTTTGGAGTTGCTATGTCTTGGAGTTGTATATATAAGTTTGGGGGAGGGAGACTTGGCCTCCTGCAAAAAGAAGTTTTAAGGAGAAGAAGAATTAGATTCGCTGTTTTCTGTTTTTGGTCTATTTTGCTTGTTGGCACTGAAATGCTGAGTGCCGACATTTCAATAGGGAGCTCTTTAAGCTTGTTTTTTGCTGAGGGAAGGGGGCAAGACCCACACACTCCCTGAACTTATGTATACCAACTTCAATATCACTATACCTTAGAGAAAAGGGAATATTATAGGAAGTGGTCATCTCTAACTTGGTATATGTATGTTTGTTTTTGGCAATTCAGTCTCTGTGTTTTGGGACTCACTGTAGCGGGTCCTGACTTTTCCGATGGTTACTGTTTGAACTCATCTTATTTACTTAAAAGTGGATGCCCAGTTTTTCTGGTCATGAAATTTGCAATAATTCAGAAATAATACTCTCTCTTATTATGCTGTTTTGCTTTTTATAGTGGATTTTTTCAGTAAGTTTCTGATAATTTTTTTAGCATATTATGTTACACATTGTGTCAAAAGCCAAATGTTTAATAACCCATTGTGTCAAAAGCCAAATGTTTAATAACTTGATCTCCTTACTGGATGCTTGTGCTAGACAACAAAACAAATCTATGCAGTTTTATATGATAACATCAGCACTGTGACTGTAAATGTTGAGAATGCTGTTTATACATGCAGATTAAACCTTTGAATTCTACATTATGTTCTTAACCCACCATTGCCTTCTGTTTTGATAGTGGCTTCTGTGAACAATTTTGACATTTGTCTTCTCATTTAGCTTATTTCTGGAGGCTTAAAAAGCTGAGACATAGGTAGGGTGGGGTGAAGGGGGCATCTTACACTGGATGCAATGTGTAAGGGGGAAGAACCGACAGATCCTGATTGAGCTTAAGTGAATTACATGCATTTTTTCGCCAATATTGCATTTATTGTCAGAAGTGAAGTGATTTAGTACACTGTGTGGCATAAACTGTAGCCCTTGCTAGTTACAAATATAGCAAACAGTTTGCTACAGTTTAAAAGGTAGAGAGGAGTTTTTTTTTCTCTGCAAGTTTGAGCGTTGTTGGGGAAGAACAGACCTGGCTTGCTCCTTAGATTAGGAGCAGCATATTTGGAAGGACTTTTTGTTTTTAGATCTTATGTATTCGATTATCAGGGAAGAAATTTGGACATTCTTTTAGAACTTAGAGCGCACCTGAGAAATTGTGTTAAATTAGTTGTTCACTTCCCTGGGATGAATTAATAATAAGATTAAAGTAAGTTTTTTTTGAAAAGTAGAGCAGTGAAATTCTAAGATGCGTTTTAATAATTGTAATTTGCACTTCATTTTTAATTGCATAAATACTAGGACTTGTAGGTCTCCTCTTCATCCCTTTTTATTTCTTTCCTTTTTTTTTTTTTTTTGGTCTTCAAGTTTGAGAAGTGTAGGTGGGAAAGAACAGACCTGGCTTGCTCCTTAGATTCAGAGCAGCAGATCAAGAGTGGACCTTTCTTGCTCCTCAACTTAAATTTGAAGGATGCACCAGATGGGTGGGAGGTGGCACTGGGTACCAGAAAAGCTAGCTACTCTTCTGTCAAAAGTGTGAATTCAGATGGACAAAGTATAGCTACCTGTTTTAAGGTATTCATTTTTCTCTAATGCTAAGCATCACTTCTGTACCTGTTGGTTATCCATATACTGTGTTTCTGGTGTACATACTGTATAGTACATGCTTTTACTGATAGATGGCAGAAATAATTGTATTTCATTCTTCTGTCTATTGATGTCATTGGTTTTCATTATTTTACTGTATGTGTGTCTTCTTACAACACAATGCTATTTTACGTTTGGACTGGTTATTTATGTTCACTTCTTCACCTGGTTAACAAATTTAAATAATTAAATGAAGAGGTAAACAACTCACTGATAGATTTTGATCAATTGAATGGAGTGCAAATCCTAGACACTTTTTGTATTTGCCTGTTCTGTGGTTTCTCAGTCTGTAGTTCTGAAAAGTGTAAACAGTTCTGATAATCTTTACTCTTCCCATTTTGTAGTTTGTACTTCTTTGCTTGCTAACAACAGTTTGATTGTTAGAACTTATTCCTGATAAGAAAAGTTTATCTGGCTTTCCAAAAGCAGTTTGTGTGTGTGTGTGTGTGTGTGTGTGTGTGTGTGTGTGTGTGTGTGTGTGTGTCTATGAATGTTTTACTTTTTTTTTTTCTCAAATCGATAGGTGCTTGATTTATTATGCTCAGATGAAGCCAAAGCCAACTTTGATGTTCAGAATCAAGAGCAAAGATTTTGCAAGATCTCCTGGGCATTTTTAAAGGTAAGGATCTGAAACTATCTGTACATTTTAAGTGAACCATGCATACATATGTTATCTTGGTTTCTCAGTCGTAGCACTATAATCTGAACCCCTGTGACTAGCACTTGCTCTAGAACCTGCTGGAAAGCAATAGGAAGCCTTAAACTAATACAAGCACTCAACTCTCCTTGTTAATAAGGAGAAACTAATCGTAGGCACTAAGCAGCCTATAATTGCAAAGTACCTTGCAAAGGTAAGGGAAAACAGCTCTTGTACTTTACAAAAAAGCACCTAAACAGGCATGTCCAAGGGTCAGCTTCCAATGATTTCTCCTGCCTACCCGGTGAATCTGGGCATACTGGGGCAATGCAGCAACTGCCTCATGTATACAGACAACCCTCTCATCCTACCACCCAACACTACAACCTGCAAGAGATGCACTTGCATAGCCAAACTTGAAGCAAAGCTCTCTCCAGCCAAGATTGTGCTAGACAGTCAAGAGGAGACAGTCAAGAGAAGGTTAACACCTACAGTACACCTCAAGCAACTCATAGCCCTTCAAAACCCATACCATCAACATCCACATAGCAACACTAAACCCACATATGCGGAGGCCCTTATTATTAACCTGCCCAAGCAACAAGGACTTCAGAATCTGAAACGGAAACAAACACCAGTCACAACCAAAGTGACACATAGCTCACAACACCAGTGTGCCACCCAACAACGGCCCCTAAGGCAAGACAACGTACCCATCAATTTAGTCATAGGTGACTCTATAGTCAGGCACACGGATGTCCCACTCACCAGGCTGAACAAGGAGAAAATTACAGACAGCTGCCTGTCTGGTGCCAGGATCCGCCACATAATGCATGCACTCAAGTCACTCCACAACAATTACAAGTACGACTTTGTCATTGTCCATGTTAGAGTGAATGACTTGAGACTTACCTCCCTGGACTACATGAAAAGAGACATGGAAGAGCTGTTGGATCATGTGGCCCAGGCAGGTATGACCCTAGCCCTTAGTAGCATCCTGCCTTCGCCCAGAATGACACCACACTATAAGGACAAAATGATTGACTTCAACAATTGGCTAAGCTTCTGGTGTCATTCAAAGGGGATCCAGTATCTGTCTGCCTGGGACGACATGATCGACAAACCATGATGCTTTGCCAGAAATGGTCTCCACCAGTTACCCCTGGGATTCAGGTTACTGGCTAAAGCTCTTTTCACCCCTATAGTGCCTTTTTTATGCAAGGTTCAAAGGACAAAACCACCACCGTAACAGATACAAGCATGCAAAATCTGAAGGTAATGCCACTCAATGTTAGAAGTCTAAACCTCAAAATGCCCTCTCTTGAGGCACTCCTAAAAATGGAGAACATTGATACCTGTGCAGTAACTGAGACCTGGTTCAAGGCTCCAGAGAGCACCCCTGCAATACTAGGCTACAACTCTTACCACACTTTTCTGCCACCAAACCAAGACCAAAACACTAAAGGTGGAGGAATGTCCATATTCACCAAGGATAGTCACACCTCCAGGCTAGTTGCCCAACACAGTGCATCTGAAATTCTCCAGGTGCAACTAGCACTAGTTAAGACTGCAGTCCAAATTGTAGCTTGCTACAGAGCACCCACCATGCCCCAAGATTCTCACTACACCTTTCTGAACATACTGGAAACTATTAAGATACAACCAAACACCCTAATACTGGGTGATTTCAACTACCCCGTCTTTAACTGGGAAAACTACTCTGGTACCAGCACCTTTTCCCAACGGTTCTTGGAATTCATAAATTCCAACTCCCTGGATCAACTAATCCATTGTCCCACCAGGGGCTCCAATATCCTAGACCTGGTCAGTACCAACATGGGAGATAGATGCTTCACACCAGTGGTCACCCCCTCATTGGTCAGGTCTGACCATAAGCAAATCACCCTTTACATCCACATCCCACCACCCCAGTAAGGAAACCTCTGTAAAAAACTTCTCCAAAGCCAACTTCATGCTACTCAAGTCTGAAGTGACAAACTTCATGACACTCCTGCAGATTGGGGCTGAAAGTTCGAATGCTGAATCCCTACAGTAAGGCACTGTATGAGAACATCCACTCGTGCATGAATCGTGCCATCCCAAATAGAACCAAGACGATCTCCTCCAAAAAAAGGAAACCAATTTGGTGGTCCCCTGCCGTAAACGAACTATACAACAGAAGAAAGTGTTGCAGAAAAGAGGAAAATCCCAGGATGCAAAAAAAACTCCCTTACCAGCCTCAGTAAGAAGCTGAGAGCCCTCATAAAATCCTTCAAAGCTAGTTACGAAAATAAAATTGCCAAAGACCACCACAAAGCATTGTGTAGTTATGTTAAGAATCTAAATAGCAATGCTCAGATATGCGCTGAGCCACAACAAAATGACATTAAATATACTGATCCCAAGGATATTGCCAATATCCTGGCAGATCGATTTAGTGCCAACTTCACCTCCCCTCTCACCCCCCTAAACGGCCCTATCAAAATACCAAACGATTGCCAAATTCCGGTAATCACAGCCACACCGGTAGAAACCACACTCTCCAAAGCTAAGAATACAGCATCCATGGGACTAGATGACATCCCAGGCTGTGTACTACATGAATTACAAAATGAACTGGCACCTCACCTAAGTGTCATGTTTAATCATAGCCTCACCTCAGGCTTCATGCCCACTGAGTGGCACACAGCTACAGTTATCCACTCCACAAGGGGGGATCCACCTTGGATCCCGGGAGCTACCGTCCCATCAGTCTGACGAGCCTGATCTGCAAGGGCAGGAACGCATTATCATGGAACTTATAAACAAAGACATTAGCAACCTTCAAACACTAGACTACACCCACTTTCGGTTCGTGACGGGCCGATCTTGTCTCCTGAACCTGATTGACTTCTTCAAATCAGTCTCCAGAGCTGTGGACAAGGGTAAGGTGGTCCACACAGCATATCTGGACCTCGCCAAGGCCTTTGACAGCATCCCCCACTCTGGAATCATAGATAAACTTAAGCTGGGCATAAATCCCACGTCACTCGATGGGTTGCCAACTGGCTTACTAACAGAACTCAGACTGTAAAAGTAGCCGACTCCAAGTCCAGCTCCAGAAAAGTGACAAGTGGAGTACCTCAGGGTTCAGTCCTAGGACTGCTCTTGTTTGGCATCTACTTCTCTGAAGTACAGGCCAACACTAAGGGACTCTGGCTAACAAAGTTTGCAGATGACTGCAAACTGGGAGCCATTATTGAATACCCAAATTATATGGACATTCTACAAAAGAGTCTTACAGAAACAGATGCTTGGTGCCAGAGCCACGGGCTCAAGCTTAATGCCAAGAAGTGTATAGTTAATCCCTTTGGGAAAAATCATATACCCATGAATCACCACATAGGTGGCAGTACACTAAACACCGAAAGTGTGATGAGAGACTTAGGGACACAGGTGGACAGTGGTCTCATCTTCGATAACCACATCGCCACAACAGTCAGGAAATCCTTCTATGTGGCACACCTCATCACTAAGGGCTTTTCATCCAGAAAAAAGGTGGTCCATTGTCCCACTGTACTCATCCCTCATTAGATCCATTATAGAGTACAATGCCCATTTTGGTATGTACCTCACAAGACATCTGCAACAGCTGGAAAGGCCGCATAAATACCTCACTAAAAGAATCACAGGCCTAAAGCAGATGCCCTATGCTGACCATCTAAAAAAACTCCAGCTATACTCTGTGGCATATCGTCTACTCAGAGGCGATCTCTGCTTAACATACAAGGCCATGTCAAACCCTGAGCTGTTGGACATGCTCCACCTAAAGAAATCCCAATCCCTCAGAGCCACACACTCCAGGGATCTAAACCTTGTCATCACAATTAACAAAACGTGCTGGAGGGATAGGTTCCTGACCCAGAGACTCCCCATACTCTGGAATAGACTGCCCACACATGTCAAGCAGAACGCCTCCTTGGCCCTCTTCAAAAGGAACCTTAATGATTGGATGGGAGATAGGAAATTTACCCCGGGGATCACGTCACTTGCCCTGCTAGACAGGAGTCCAGGGAAGAAAATATAGTGGGAAGAAATATCCAGGGAATTGTTATGGCTAGGCTTGTATAGGCCCTACGGCCGATAGCCTAGTACCAACCTATGAACCTATGGTCTCCAGAGTATGCATTTATATCTTGGATTTAAGGTTTGCAGGAATTGTTGAACCTCAGTTGCATCTCTTCTTACTCATTTGTCTGATTGTTTCCATCTAATCTGGCTCCTTGCTTCATTGAAAAGTATTTGAGAGATGCAGGTCCAAAATAAAAGATTTTGTTTTAAAATCCTGTACTTTAAAGATTTCAATTCAGTGTAATCAATATTTATATTTTTACTCCTGTTATAAAATTAGATCCTGTAGCTAGTTTCCTTTATTTTTCAGATGTGTGAGTAGATCATATAATTTTAGTTTGGTTAGTAGTTTCATAGAGGCTGCTAAATACATCATCTGTTGGATGTCATTGAACAAAACTGTTGGCATTTCTTTTCTCTGCTCACACAGGTTGTTTTGTGTATATGACTTTCTAGATAACAAACTATGGGCTATGCTGCTTTGCTAATGATAAGCAAAAGAAAAAGAGAGGCAGAAACTGATAACTTGACTTACCTAAGAGTAGAACTTGATGCATCTTAATAAAAGTCTTTAAGAGTAGAATTAATGTTAAAATATGTACTATAACTCTTCCATTATTTTGTGAGATACTTTATTTTTTCCTAGGCACTTTTTCACTCTATGCCTGCCAAATGCCAACTCACCTCCTAGTGGTGTTGAGCCCTTTTATTCCTCCATCATTGTGGTTCCACAGCACAATGATAGGAACCTCTCAGAGGGGGCAGTTGTGCAGCCAGCCATGGAGTGGTTTATACATTTGCTAGCATCTTCTGATACTTGCAAAAAGAGTGTTGTAGGCTGCAGCTGTGATTGTTTGTACTTTAACACTTCAAATATAAAATGTTAGAAGCTGTCTCTTATGAAAAATAAATATTTAGTTCTTATGTTATAATAGCAAAATAAATATACGATTCTGATGTTGATTTGTCAGCTAAAACATATTATTGCAGGGATTCAGAGATGGCCCAGCCGCACAAAGCAAGGTTGTGTTAAAAAGGACCCCTTTAATGCAATTGCAGAAATCAGAGGTTTAAGATTTAGAGGCACATCAGTTAAACGGTTCCCTATTATAAGACCGAAGACGCATTCTTTTGAATGTGTCTTGGTCGAACTGAAAAGCCTGAAATGGCAAAATATCTAAGTGACTTTTGAGCGAATTCTTTCCCTGGCAAAGAATTTGCTTAGCCGCTTTGTTACTTTGCTGTTTTCGGCACTGTACTGCGGTCCCAGAGTTGGTATATTTAAGTAGGAGGGTTGGTGTGGGGGGGTGAAGCACCACACTTAATGTAATGTGATAAGTGTTATTTATTTATTTTTTTGTTGGAACAGCGAATGTGAAGTTGTTAAATCTCGCCGTTTATTCTCACTGATGGTTTTGGAGCCAATTCTCGGCTCCAACACGGCTGATAGCAAAGCTAAAGGTTTGCCAGTAGCTCGAGACCAAGCTCCTTATCCCACAATGTACTGCTGGAATTACCCCAGATCTAGTTTGCCGCGGCAAGAGAGATCTCGGTGATCCAGCTAGCTCGGACCATTTGTGAGAAAAAAACAGCAAGTTTTGATAAAAAAAAAAAAAACCTTTCTTTTTGTCTTAGATATTTTCATATAGATAGTTGTGTGTTAGTGTTAAAAATTTTAATAATAGAATCTGTAGTTTCGGATTGTTAGTGCCCTGTTGGGTTAGTTGTTTTGTGTGGGCCTTTTAGCCCTGTTTAGAGTTATTAATTTCTATTTTCAAATAGGGTTTTTCTCTGTGGGCCTCTTTAGCCCTGTATTTGTAAAATATAGTTAATTGCTATAGATAGTGCCCGGGTTGGGCTTAGTTGCTTTCTGGGTCTTTACAAGGAAAGTAAGGACTTTACTGTATTAGTTTTTCAGTATACTGGTTTGTTTTACCTTTACTATGTCGGATGACAAGGAAAAGTCCCATCCTAAATCGGGATTCAAGAAATGCCCAGATTGTGGGCAGAAAATGTCCATAACTGACGGACACATTCAATGTGTCTACTGTCTGGGGGTTAAACACCTCCAAGACACTTGCAGCATTTGCCATTCCTTTTCTTCAAGAGTCCTCTTGGAGAGAAGAAGGAAGCTAATAGACAGGGGATTACTGCAGCATTCCTTTTCTGAGGTGTTGAGTAGCCATGAAGGTACTAGCACGTCCTCCAAATCCACAAAATCTTCAGACCCCAAAGTGGCAAAAAAGGCAAAAACTTCAGAGGGAGGGTCATCGGTTCCAGAGACCTCAGAACCGAGTGTACCTTTGATTTGGAGCCAGCTCTCAGTATTGGAGCAGGTCTCTGAGGTTCCCTCTTCTCCTCTGCTCCAGTCAGCACCTTCGGTGCATTCATCTAAGTCCTCAGTCAGCTTTTCAGATTTGGACATGGATCGGTTAGTGCAGAAGCTTTTACAGGCACCAGGACTTGCCAAATTGTTGTCGGCCCCGACCAGCTCGTCGGTGCCGAAGACCATGGAACCGGATTTGTCTACTCCTCCTCCAAGCCTTACTGGACTCTCGGGAGCCAAAGGAAACTGAACCGATGATTGTCAAACCTTTGGAGCCAATACCCGCACAAGTGTTATCGGCTCCATCTACTAATATGTCCTCGGCACCAACCGAGGACTCTAGGAGCTGACGCTCTCTCATCGGGTCCGGGGAGGATAGTCGGACCGATTTGTCGGTGCCGACTCTTCCTCTTGGGGCTTTGGCTCGGATGAGCTCAGGTCCTACCTCGGGCTTGAAGTCCATGGTCTCAGTGCGGGAGGATCAAGACGGTACTTTTGGGTCCGTCTACTCCTTCTCTTCAGAGCCATAGTGCCTTCGATGCTGTGAGGAGAGTCCTGTCTCCAAAGACAACGTCAGCATCGGTTCGGCCTTCCCTCTCCCCTCAACTCCTGTGTCTGCTTCTTCGTCTACCGGTCCCCCTAAGCGTAGAGACCCTGAGCCTCAAGTACCCCTTTTAGGGCATCCCCTGCTCTTCTGAGACCTCCCCAGATTTCCCCACTGAGGAGGTGGCCAGGAAGAGACTGTGCAAGAGGAGGCACTTAGACTCCCCACAGGAGTCTTTGACATCTGACATGGACTTGGATGAGTCAGAAGGGTCACCTCGAGCCCCCCTCTGAGGATATCTCCTTTGCAGAGATACTAGAGATCCTTAGTCAGAGGGGCGATTGGCAGTCCTAAGACCCCTACTGACGATGAGTCCATGCTCTTGAAGGCTTTTGGGTCTCAACCTTCCACTTCTTGGGTGTCTCCGCCTTACGACGAGCTCATGGAACTGATCTCTCATAAGGTGTGGGAGTCACTGGACGCCATGGAACCTGTTCCTCGCAAGCCAAATAAATTCATGTCTGCCCCAGTAGACAAGCCATTTTTGACAAAGGGAGTGCCTGTTGATGCCATGGTGGTAGCTACAGCCACCAAAAAGTAAGTTTCTGAGACATCCGCATCTATCCATCCTCCTAACAGAGATTCTAGGATCATGAATAGATATGGGAAACGCATGTTTAGTTCAGCGACTTTTTCTCTGCGATCACTGAACTGCTTAATCCATTTTACGAGACTACAAAGAGATCTCCTGAAAGAGCTAGGAGATACTAGGGTACGGTAGCTGCAGGGGTGGCTGACAAACTTAACGCCCAGCTCTCTACCCTAAACTCAGTGGTAAACTCATCCATGCGTCTCATATCCTATGCAGTTGATGGTTCGAGTAGAGCTGCTAGTTCGGGCATTGCTCTTCGAAGACAAGCCTGGATGCATCTCTGTTCCTTTGCGGAACCCTTTAAGTTTTCCTTTATCAACACCCCATTCAATGGCTTATCACTGTTTGGGCCTAAAATTAAAGGAAACTTTAACCAGGTGTGAGCAGGAAGGCAAGACCTTATCTGCCGTTGGAGTCCATTTTTCTACCCCTACTCGGCCCTACCCCAAGGGCCCTAGGGGAGGGAAAATGTGGTTCCAAAAAGCACAGGGAGCCTTTCAGGACACATGTGGAGAAACCCCCCTCTAGAGGCAGAGAAGGGGGTTATAACCGAAGATGCCACTCCCGCGGCAGAGGGGTTCACAGCAACAGGGTGACAGCGGTCAGTTCTCAGGTCAGCCCTACCAGCGCCCCTGAAAGGGGGCCCGGCTGTTCGGCTCTGGAGGCAGTCGGGGGTCACTTGTCTTTGTACCCAGAAGCCTGGCTAAACATCAGATACATGGGTACAAAGCATCATTTCCAGAGGATATTTCATACTGTTCTCTACCCCTCCCATTCCTGTAAACAGAATCCCAGATGTTCCACCCAGTCTCAGGGAGCAAGCAATCGTAGAGGTCCACAGATAGAAAAAAAGAGTCATCTAACCAGTCCCAGCAGACCAAGTTGGATTTGGAACTTACTCAAGATTCTTTTTGGTACCAAAGAAAACAGGGGACTGGAGACCTATCTTGGACCTCAGCAGACTCAACCAGTTCGTAAAGAAAGAGAAGTTCCAAATGGTCACGCTTCAGTCCATTCTTTCCTTCCTAGGGAAAGGCGATTGGATGTGCTCCATAGATCTCAAGGACACGTACTATCACATAAAGATGAACAGGCGCTCCAGAGATCACCTGCATTTCCGGCTGGGAGCCAATCATTGCCAGTTTCGAGCCCTGCCCTTTGGTCTTACTACAGCCCCCAGAGTGTTCACCAAATGCATGGCAGTGGTTACGGCTCACCTGAGACGTCTAGGATTCCAGGTGTTTCCATACCTAGATGATTGGCTCCTCACCGCTACCACCAGGCATCAATTGAGTCAGGCAACACAATACACTCTGACACTCTGCCATCAATTAGGCATTACAATCAACTTGGAAAAGTCTGCCTCATCGCAGCATACCATTTTTATAGGAGCAGAGTTAGATACCTCAACTACCACTCTACACCTTCCAATCAAAAGAGTCTCACTTCTCCGCCTACATGTCAACTCACTGGTGTCAAAGAACAAAGCTACAGCAGCAGAGGTCTTGAAGGTGCTAGGTTTGATGGTGGCAGCAATCCTGGCTATACCACTCGCAAGGATGCATATGCAAATTCTTCAATGGCTCCTCTTTGCTTAGTGGTCGTACCAGAAACTACCGATGCACCACATGATTCTCATCATGGATTCTTGCAAGAGAGACCTTCGGTGGTGGTTGACGTCTCTTCATGTCACAATCGGAAGACGCTTTGTTCCCCCCCCCCCCCCAGTAGCCACTGTGACCACGGACGCTTCCCTGATAGGGTGGGGGGGGTATGTTCAGGGAAAGACTGCCCAAGGCACATGGACAGATCAAGAATCACATCTGCACATCAGTGTTCTAGAGTTGAGAGCGGTATTTCTGGCGTTGCAGTACTTTTCAGGGCTCTCTTCCTCTAGGAACTATTGCAATTCAGATGGACAACATATCCGTAGTCTTGTACTTGAACAAGCAAGGCGGAACCAAGTCTTACCCCCTTTGTCGAGAAGCCCTCAGGGTCTGGCAATGGGCTGTGTTGTCCCAGCATTTTCTGTTAGCAACGCACATCCCGGGGACATCCAATGTGATAGCGGACTAACTCAGCAGGGCGATATTGCTCCATCACAAGTGATCTCTCAAACAACAGGTTGCGGAGTTGATTTGCGCAAATGGGGCCAGCCTTGCTGTGACCTCTTTGCCAGCCACATCATTTCAAAATTCAGAAGCTACTTTGCCCTAATACCACCTCCCGGTCATCCCCCGAGAGATGTACTTTTACACGATTGGCCCCTGGGTCTCCTTTATGCATTCCCACCCTTCACATTGATACCCAGATTTTTACAGAAAACAAAATCACTGGGAAGGACTGTTATCCTCATAGCCCCCCTACTGGCCTCAACAGATTTGGTTACCATTTCTCCACCATCATCTGTTGGAAGATCCATGGATCCTGTACCCAGTTCCGGACCTTCTGACGCACCCATCAGGGGACCTCCATCCTTCACTGCAGTCCCTAAAACTGACTGCTTGGCTAATCCACTTCCCCTAATTGCCAGGCTTCATTCAATTTCAGAAGATACAAGACAAATTCCCTTATCTTCTCACAAGCCATCTACCAGGAAATTATACAGCAGTAAATGGAAAAGGTTCTCAATTTGGGCCAACATGCAGAAAATTGACCCTTTCCGAGCTCCACTATCATCCATTTTAGAATTCTTGACAAAGAATTTTAAGGAACCGGCAGTAGCTGCTACATTTTGAGTCCAGTTAGCTGCCATCTCAAATTTTCACCTTGGGTTTGGTGGCTCAAATGTTATGGGCCATAAATTATCTAAGACTTTTCTTAAAGGTGTTCTTCACATGTGACCTCCTATCAAAATTCCCTCTTCTCCCTGGAATTTATACTTTATGCTGTCTCAAATTATTCTTCCCCCTTTTGAACCAGCATCTTCTTGTGATCTCAAATATTTATCCTGGAAAACTATTTTTTCTAGTGGCCATTACTTCTGCCCGCAGAGTGTCAGAACTTCAAGCATTGTCTGTCAGACCACCTTACATGATTTTCCATGCTGATAGTGTATCTCTCAGAACAAACCCCTCATTTTTACCTAAAGTCTGTTCTGAATCAAATATCAATCAGGTCATTGAGTGTCTTTTTTCCCAACCACTCTAACAAATTGGAATACATGCACCAACTTGATGTACACAGACAGCTCAGATTTTATCTTGGCAGAACTAAGGATATTAGAAAATCAGATCAACTTTTTGTATCCTTCTCAGAAGCCAGAAAAGGCAATCCAGTGGCTAAAACAACCTTATCTAAATGGTTATCAGATTGTATATCCTTTGTTTATGAGAATGTGAACATGCCATTGACACACAAACCTAAGGCTCATTCTACCAGAGCCGTTTCTCCGTCTTCTGCTTTTCAAGCTAAATTGCCCCTTGACAATATATGCGCTGCAGCCTCTTGGTCTAAGCCTCATACCTTTATCACACATTACAAAGTAGATAAGGCTTCCAGGGACAGGTCTTACTTTGGTTCCACAGTACTGAAGAACATACTTCCATGATCCACCCAAGACTGAGGGTGCTAGGGACGCTACCCATCAGTGAGAATAAACGGCGAGATTTAACAACTTCACATAAAGAAGTTATGTACTTACCATAACGTTCCATGTGAGTTTATCTCGCCTTTATTCTCACGTCCCTCCCTCCTTCCCCTTCCTGGCTGACTGTTGACTTAGAGGCTAGTACCATCCTGGTTATTCAATATTTCTTCTTCCCCTTCAGGAAGTGTTTCTTTATAAAAATAAATAAAAGGATATATATATATATATATATATATATATATATATATATATATATATATATATATTTTTTTTTTTTACTCGCATCAAACAAGATTTGAGGTAATTCCAGCAGTGCATTGTGGGATAAGGGGCTTGGTCTCGAGCTACTGGTAAACCTTGAGCTTTGCTATCAGCCGTGTCGGAGCCGAGGATCAGCTCCGAACCCATCAGTGAGAATAAAGGCGAGATAAACAACTCAGTGAATGTTGTGGTAAGTACATAACTTCTTTTTTTTCCCTAGGGAAAAAAAAAAATCACTGTTCTGACAGTTCAAAATTGTAAGCTTTCGCTTACATAGGGTCGATTAATCACCGTTCCCTTTTTTTAAGCGTTCGGTGATCTAATATAGACCCAGTTAAACTGAGAATATAACCTCATTGTTAGCTAATTTGAATGCCACTTAATCACTCTGTGGTTACCACAAGTGCTAACAAGCACAAGATAATCACTGCCAGTGGCCCATGCCTTGCGTTGGCACAGGATCCCCTCTCCTTCCTGCCCAAACACACATGTACATATTCAGGCATACACGCCTTCATATATCTTACTTTTCTCTGAATTTACAGAATGTCCCTGACATTGTCTGTTTTCAGTTATCTTTTTAAGCATGAATAATTACTTCAGTCATTAATGCCAGACATTAAAATTTCATTCTTCTCATTGTTCATAATAAGTTTTGTGTCGCAAATTGTTCTATTAACATTGTTATTGACTTAGACTAATGGTTAAAATTCACAAAAACATCACCAAGACAGTGCTTGCTGGATACCAGAAACTCAAAGTACCAAATGTTAAAATTCCCTCGTGGCTAGTGTTCCCCCATACATCTTCCATGCTGCAAAACCAGTAGTTCTGTTAACTTTTGAGGTGACTTAGCATAACATTTTAAAGTGTCTGGTGTCTAGTGTCTCACCCACAGTACTGCAGAAATTGCTCATTAGTCAAGGGGAGTTTAGGGATATGGCACACATTCACTGACATTACCACACAAATACATGGACCTCACTGTACATCACCCAATTACAGGCACTTATACCCACACCTACCCCACGTATCCCTCAACAAATACCTGTACTTTGACCACCCAGACAGACAGGCAGAAATACACACACACACATTGGATGCCACTTATACATCTGCATACACTCCCACATGCAGCCACACAAGTACACACTCACGCTCCTCTATGAATTGCTTGGCCATCTAAATCGCTTACCACAGGCAGTCCTTGGGTTGAGCACATAACTAATTTTCATTTGTCTCTCTCCCAGAATGCCTTATTTGCATTTACATTAGGCCAGAGAGACAGCCCACTGCAGTGATGTACCTCATCAAGGAAAAGCACTGAGGTAGAACTGTCTTTGAATCAAAAATGGCTGCTGCCAGAAGAAAAGAGGCTTTACCTGTGGCAGAAATGTTTCTGAATCTGTGAGAATGTGTATATATTTGTCGTGAACTGAATGTTGCAAAAGTGAGTTGTGTACTTGTTATGTAGGCCTGCAAGTGGTCTCTGCCACTATAGGACGGTTTCACTCTAACAAATATTGTAGCAAAATTGTGAGGAAATGTATTACAACTTCTTGCTATTCACTGCAGTTAGAATGTGGTTTTATGCTCAAAAGCATGTATACAACTTCATTGTCATGTTGTATTTGAGTGGTAGCATGCTAACATTTTTTTCAGTAACAGTAAATTTCACACACTAAAGAAGTAGATAAGAATATGTTACATATGATACAATGTTAAATCAGCATAAGCATGTGCTGGGCATGTATAGCATTCCCCCACTCTGCAGAGATATATATACTCCTCATGTAAAGTTGCAGCTTTGTAGACTGTCGCACCAAGATGTCTGGGTAGGCCTCCATTTGGTGCTTGTGTGTAGGAGACAATATCTCAAGCTCTCCTGCAAAATGTTTGTGTAGAAGATAATATCTCCGACACTCCTGCAAAATGTTCATCATTAGATCACTGATTCAATAGTCTTAGTTATATGAATTATATCCTACTAAGTATATAACCAATCAGTTTCCAAAGCTTAAGAGCACCTTCCACACTCCCAGACTAATAACCAGCTCAAGCAGAGTTGAAGAGAAAGAGTAATTTTAGTGCCAAGTTCTTCAGAGCTTTCCCTTTGCCAAAGAGTGCTAGGTCAGCTAACACTTTTCCTTTGCTGCGGAGATAAGTTCCTTACAGGGAAAAAAAGCTTCTGCATTTGATTTTTATGACAGAAGGTGAACATTTTCTGTGAACTTGTTAATGTTAAGTTGTCAATCTCACCTTCGTTCTTGCTGGATGGGTTCGGAGCCTATCCTCGGCTCCGACTCGGCACTTGCTAAGCTCGAGAGCTAATTTTACCAGCTCGAGGCAACCCTATATCCCATGATGCAAGGCGGAGACTACCCAGATCTCGTTTGCCGCTTCGCTAACGAGGTGCCTTCTTTTACCAACTCTAGGTAAGTGAATAGTTTTTGAGACTTTTTGTCTACCCCCCTTTAAATTTATATATATACTTGTGTTTTGTTAACCTTAACGACTTACTTTAAGCCTATTCCCTTCAGTGTTCCCTTTTTTTTGAGTAATTTATTCCCTTTCCCTAGCTTAGGCCTTAGGCCTTCCCCTGCCTAAATTTTTTCCTGTCAGGGATTGTTTGTGTATGACTGTGTGTTATCCCTGTTTATTTTAAATTGTTGGATTGAGTGTTTTTGTGTGTGTGTTACTGTATTGTGTTTCCTCGACACAGTTATGTCGAAGGACACTAAGGTCTCAGGCTTCAAGAAGTGTGACTCGTGCTGTCAGAAGATGTCTCTGACAGACGGTCACACTTCTTGTGTTTATTGCCTGGGACCTTTGCACCTGCAGGACTCTTGTGCTATCTGTCATGCTTTCAGCCCAAGAGTCCTGCAGGAGCGAAAAAATAAGCTGATATTAATGGGCTTATTGAAGCCCGAGAGCTCCCCAACTAAGTCGGCGCCGGGGAAGCCCTCAAAACCTGTTAAGCCTTCGGCTGAGACTTCCAAGCCATCGGCTTTGGGTTCACCCTCACCAGGGTCGAGATCGGCTCTGGCCGGAGCCAATCCTTCCACCTTACCAGTCTCAGTATCGGCTCCATCCAGCGCTGATACTGTCCAATCCAGACATTCAGTGTCAGCTCCGTTGGCTCCATCGATCTCAAAAAAAGAGATCTCGATCCCCTTCAGTGGAATCCATACATTCGGCTCCGAGATCATCCTTGCTGTCGGAGCGGAGCCATCGGAGCCGTTCTTCTCTGTCGTCCAGGCTGTCTGATCACGACCTCGAGAGAGTGGTGAGTAGACTATTAAAGTCTCAGGCATTGGCCGAAATACTCCATAGCCCATCTCAACAGACGGTAGCTATTTCACATCCACCAAACATTCCTCCTACGACTCTCTTACAGAGCTCGGAGCCGGAGCTCCTCGGAACCGGCACCGTTGTGGCTTCGGAGCCGATACCACCCCTTTCGGCTCCATCGTCCTCTGCTCCGATGGAACCTTTGCACCTGCAGGACTCTTGTGCTATCTGTCATGCTTTCAGCCCAAGAGTCCTGCAGGAGCGAAAAAATAAGCTGATATTAATGGGCTTATTGAAGCCCGAGAGCTCCCCAACTAAGTCGGCGCCAGGGAAGCCCTCAAAACCTGTTAAGCCTTCGGCTGAGACTTCCAAGCCATCGGCTTTGGGTTCACCCTCACCAGGGTCGAGATCGGCTCTGGCCGGAGCCAATCCTTCCACCTTACCAGTCTCAGTATCGGCTCCATCCGGCGCTGATACTGTCCAATCCAGACATTCAGTGTCAGCTCCGTTGGCTCCATCGATCTCAAAAAAGAGATCTCGATCCCCTTCAGTGGAATCCATACGTTCGGCTCCGAGATCATCCTTGCTGTCGGAGCGGAGCCATCGGAGCCGTTCTTCTCGGTCGTCCAGGCTGTCTGATCACGACCTCGAGAGAGTGGTGAGTAGACTATTAAAGTCTCAGGCATTGGCCGAAATACTCCATAGCCCATCTCAACAGACGGTAGCTATTTCACATCCACCAAACATTCCTCCTTCGACTCTCTTACAGAGCTCGGAGCCGGAGCTCCTCGGAACCGGCACCGTTGTGGCTTCGAAGCCGATACCACCCCTTTCGGCTCCATCGTCCTCTGCTCCGATTTCCTCCTTGACACCTTCATTGGAGGGATCCGGGCGTCTGGTCTCTCTCGTCAGCTCCGAGGGGGCGAGTGTCATCGGACCCTTGTCCGACCCCGTTCTCCCTCTCGGAGCTTCGGCGTTGGTGAGCTCGGCCCCGACATCTGCCTCGGAGCCTTCCCTCTCGGTGAGGCCTGGGGTTCCTATCTCTTCAGAGCGGGAACTTTCTGGTCTCTCTGACGGGGGAGCCTTCAAGGTGATGAGGAGTGTACTAGCCCCTGGGCTTAGTCAACGGACAGTTCTATCAGCTCCTCCCACTACAGTGCCTGCTGACGTCTCTTCCCACTCTCTTGCTCCCGGACCCAGAGATCCAATGCCTCAGGTTTCCCCATTGGGAATATCTTCCTCTTCCAAGGCTTCTCCTGATCCGTCAGGTGAACCCCCATGTAAGAGGACATGTAAGAGGAAACATCTAGACTCCCCGGAGTCTACTACATCAGATACTGACCTGGATGAGTCGGAGGGATCCCCAAGGTCCTCCTCTGAGGATGTCTTATTCTCAGACATCCTTGAACTCCTTAAGCAGAGGGGGAACTGGCCCTCCCTTAATCCTTCCGAGGACGAGTCAGTATACCTGGAGGCGTTCGGATCTCGACCCTCCACCTCCTGGGTGTCTCCGCCTTTTGACCCTCTTATGGAGGTAGTGGCTCAGAAGGCGTGGATGGCTCCGGATTCGGTGGAACCTATCCCTAGGAGGCCTTAAAAATTTATTACGGCCCCAAAAGATAGACAATATTTAACAAAGGGTGTACCAGTTGATGCCATGGTGGTGGATGCTGCCACCAAGAAGGAATTAGCTGATCCTTCAGTACCTGTCCATCCTCCTAACAAGGATTCTAGGACTATGGACAAGTACGGCAAGCAGATTTTGTCTTCAGCGACTTTTGCCATGAGATCGCTGAACTACTTATGCCACTTCACCCGCCTTCAAAGAGATGTTCTTAAAGAGTTGGGAGAAGTTTTACAGGATCCGTCAGCTGCTGGGTCTCAGGATAAGATTAGCTCACAGCTAGGAATCCTTAACTCCATTGTTAACTCCTCCATGTGGCTCATTTCTTATGCAGCTGATGGAGCGAGTAGGGCCGCAGGCACAGGAGTGGCTTTAAGGCGTCAGTCCTGGATGTGGCTTTGTAATTTTGCAGACCCCTTGAAGGCGTCCTTCACAAACTCCCCCTTTGATGGGTCGACCTTGTTCGGTCCTCAAGTGAAAGACACTTTGACTAGATGCGAACAAGATGGCAAGACTCTTTCTGCCGTAGGAGTCCATTTCTCCACCCCTTCAAGACCTTACCCCAAAGGACAGAAGGGAGGGAAAATGTGGTTCCGCAAATCTCAAGGAGTCACGCCTGACGCACGAAGTCAGTTTACCCCCAGAGGCAGAGGGGGTAACAATAATAGACGCCGCCCTAGGGGCAGAGGTGGTCCGCAGAATCAGGGTAGCAGAGAGCCTCTTTCTGACAAACCCTTCCAGCATCCCTGAGATGTTGCTCGATTGTCCGCCTTCAGAGGCAGTCAGGGGAAAATTATCGCTGTACCCAATAGCCTGGCTTTTCCTTTCTCAAGACAAATGGGTACAGTCAGTTATATCCGAGGGTTACAAAATTCCCTTTATTCAAACCCCAATTCAACAAAAGGGAACCCTTCCAGATGTTCCACCCGGTCTAAGGTAACTAGCAGTACTAGAAATATCAAAACTGCTAGTAAAAAGAGCCATCCAGCCAGTCCCAGCGGACCAAATAGGATCCGGAATCTACTCAAGGTTCTTTTTAGTTCCAAAAAAGACAGGGGACTGGAGACCAATATTAGATCTGAGCAAACTCAACAAGTTTGTAAAGAAATCAAGATTCCGGATGGTCACGCTTTAGTCCATTCTGCCCTTTCTGGGCAAGGACAATTGGATGTGCTCGATAGATCTTCAGGATGCGTACTATCACATAAAAATTCACAGACGCTCCAGAAGATTTCTCTACTTTCGGCTGGGGACCAGTCACTTCCAATTCAGAGCCCTGCCCTTTGGACTCACTACAGCCCCCAGAGTGTTCACCAAATGTATGGCAGTGGTTACGGCTCACCTGAGACGTCAAGGATTCCAGGTGTTTCCATATCTAGATGACTGGCTTCTCACTGCCACCACCAGGCATCAGCTTCTCCAAGCCAGAAATTACACCATTCACATTTGCAGAGGGCTAGGAATTTCTATAAATTTCGAAAAATCTGCCTTGTCGCCTTGTCAATCTATTACTTTTATAGGCGCAAGATTGGACACCGTACAACTTTCAGCAAAGTTAACAGACCAAAGGATCTTGGACATTCAAAGACACGTCCAGGTGATTCTTCTCAGCAACAAAATTCAGGCCAGATTTGCTCTGAAGGTATTGGGTCTTATGGCGGCCGCCATAACACTTCTTCCCTTTGCCCGCTTTTACATGCGTCTTCTACAATGGATGCTATTCACCCAATGGTCTTTTCAACAACTTCCCATGCATCACGAGATCATAGTAACTCCAACTTGCAAAAGGCATCTGACTTGGTGGATATCGTCCCCTCAAATCCATCAAGGCAGACCTTTTGTTCCTCTTACCCCGGTTGCCACGGTTACATCGGACGCTTCCCTGATCGGGGGGGGGGGCATTATCAGGTCAGAATGGTCCATGGCACTTGGCAACCTTTCGAATACCATCTGCACATAAATGTTCTGGAGATGAGAGCGGTGCTTTTAACGTTGCAAGCCCTCAACGACTCTCTTCCCCTGGGAACTATTGCAGTCCAAACGGACAATATGTCCGTAGTGTGGTATATAAACAAACAGGGTGGAACCAAGTCCTATCCACTGTGTCGAGAGGCTCTCAGACTTTGGCAATGGGCAATCTCCTCTCACCGGTTTCTGATAGCAATGCACATCCCCGGGAAATCCAACATCATAGCGGACAGATTGAGCAGAGCTATTCTCATGCCTCACGAGTGGTCTCTCAAACAATCAGTGACGGAAGAGATTTTTCAGAAGTGGGGCCTTCCTTGCTGCGACCTTTTCGCTACACCTCAAAACAGCAAATGCCCAGACTTTTTCTCTCTCTTTCCCCTTCCAGGCCATCCCCCCAGAGATGCTCTAACCCAAGATTGGCCCCGGGGACTTCTTTATGCCTTTCCCCCTTTTCCGCTGATACCTCAGCTAATTCAGAAAGCAACCACCTTGAGAGCCAAGTTGATTCTCATTGCCCCTTATTGGCCTCGACAGATATGGTTTCCGTTCCTACATCATTATCTCTTGGTACAGCCATGGCATCTGGACCCGGTTCCAGATCTTCTGACCCACCAGTCGGGTCAACTGCACCAGTCCATACCTTCTCTCAACCTCACTGCTTGGTTGCTCCACTTCCATCCTTAGCCAGGCTTCCTATGATTTCTAATCCTGTCGGGATATCATAGTAGCTTCCCTAAAATCTTCTACCAGAAAGATTTACACTAGTAAATGGTGACGTTTCTCTTTCTGGGCAAAAGCTAGGAACATAGACCCCTATACTGCTCCAATTCATTCGGTATTGGACTTCCTAGCTGAGATTTTTCATTCAGGATCCTCTTCTTCCACAGTGAAAGTTCAACTGGTAGCCATTTCAAATTTTCATATAGGCCTTTTGGACCACAACATTATGTCACATAAACTTTGCAAGGCATTCCTTCGAGGTATCTTTTTATTGAAACCTCCGATTAGAGACCCCCCACCACAGTGGGATCTAAATTTAATTTTAACATCCTTGATTCTTCCCCTGTTCGAACCTGCAGCTGCCTGTTCTTTGAAATTGCTTTCTTGGAAGACACTTTTTCTAGTTGCCATTACTTCTGCCAGGAGAGTATCTGAGCTTCATGCTCTCTGCATTCGTCCTCCCTATTTAATATTCCACAAAGATAGGGTATCTCTAAGGACTAATCCGTCTTTCTTACCAAAAGTGGCATCGCAGACGAGCCTAAATCAATCCATTGATCTTCCAGTATTTTTCCCGAATTATTCTGATAGAGCAGAACAAAAGTTACATTGTCTTGATGTTCACCGCCAGCTCAGATATTATCTGGACAAGACAAAAATTTTTAGGAAATCTGATCAACTGTTTCTATCCTATGCAGAGAACAGGAAAAGCCTTCCAGTTTCTAGGCCTTCCAGTTTCTAAGGTAACTTTATCTAGATGGCTGTCTTCTGTGATCACTTACATTTATCAGCTCAGAGGCAAAGAGTTGATTTCTAAGCCAAAAGCCCATTCTACCAGAGCTCCAGCTACATCTACAGCTTTTCAAGCTAGACTTCCAATAGACACTATTTGTGCAGCAGCCACATGGGCCTCTCCTCATACCTTTGTTTCACATTACAAATTAGACTTGGCCTCCAGAGACAGAGCGAATTTTGGTTCCACCGTTCTCAAGAGTCTGTTCCATTGAGCCACCCAGGATAGAGGTGCTAGGGATGCGGTCCCATCCAGCAAGAATGAAGGCGAGATTGACAACTTAACATTTAGAAGTTATGTACCTACCATAATGTTCCATGTTAGTTGTCTTCTCTCGCCTTCTTTCTTAAGGCCCCCTCCATCCCCTAGCCTGGTCAGACCGGGAAGATTATGCATCTTCTATTAAGAGGTTATTCCCTTTTTCTAGCTGTTCAACTTCTAGTGTCACTAGATTAGGTTGATCCTTTCTAGAGGGTTATGATGTTATTTAGTATTGTTATTTTTCTTCCTCCTCTTCAGTTGGAAGAAAATATTACTATTTCTTTTGCTACCAAACGAGATCTGGGTAGTCTCCGCCTTGCATCATGGGATATAGGGTTGCCTCGAGCTGGTAAAATTAGCTCTCGAGCTTAGCAAGTGCTGAGTCGTAGCCGAGGATTGGCTCCGAACCCATCCAGCAAGAAAGAAGGCGAGAGAAGACAACTAACATGGAACGTTATGGTAGGTACATAACTTCTAATTTTTATGCAAGGAAAAACTGTTTTTATAGACTGCCACATGACTTTTAGTAACTTTTTAACAGAAGCATTACTTTTTACTTTTGAGAGGAAAAGTTGTTAAAACTAACTTAAAATTGTTTTTTTTTTATTAGTAAAAATTTATTTTTTGGGCTGAGATACATGCGTAAAGTAATTTTTAGTGTTTCTCTTTTTTTGGTGGAAAAGCCAACTTTTTTAATACTTACTACTGCTGCCAGGCTTTCCCCAGATTTAGGCATATTTTTTGGCTTTACCATGGACCACCCCACCAGTTTTTCAGCTTCTGTTTTTCCCACCAGAAAAATAAAACTATTTCTAAGTATCCTTTGGCACTTCATGGGGAATTTTCAATTGCTTCAGCCACAGATGGGTCTGCTATGACTATTTCTGGTTCCTTGTACCATTTTTGGTTTCCTCTGGTATAGTTCCCACCGCCACCATAGACCTGATGTTAGACACATCCTCTGTGGCTGTTGGAGTGCCCCTGATGGGAGATGGAGATGCATACTGGGCAATTTTTGAAGAAGGAGCATGGAGTTCCTCTCTATCTAGCCAAAATGGATTGCTTAGCCCTTGGGAGGTTTTGCATGCCAAAAGTGGATCGGCTTCTTCAAGAATTTCTGTCAAAAGGAAGAAAAACAGTAGACATGTCTTCACCGGTCTCATTTACTTTGAAAATGAGTGATTTAGTGGGCTTAGCTCAGGGTTTAGTTCAGGCTCTTCACCTTCTCACTTCGGATTTTTGTGGTAAAAGAAAATGGGAATTTTCACTATCTGAGGATGTTCAAGAATTTGAATAATACAGTGATTGTAAAATGACAGCTTCTGTTTTCCTTCCTCAGTTTCAGATTCTGATGAGAGTGTTGCTTCTGACAACCCTGTTGGAAGGATTTTCTTTTTCTGAAACAATGTCTTGAATGAATAATTTGTTTCAGTGTGGGAATGCAAAGATTTTCCACTGTCTTTAAAGAAATATGATTTATTGTAATGGGAATTTCATGGGCCTACTTCAGTTCCTCCTTTTCTTTCAGCATTGACGAATTACAGCCTATAACTTGCCTGACAGCCAACTTACTGCACCTAGGAAAGCAGATAGATTATATAAAATCCCTCAATTTTGTAAGTTTTTTCTAACCCCAGATCAGACCCAGCAGTGATTTCATTGGTAAACCTAGCTGCTGCTAAATATGTAGTTAATCCAGTCCCTCCCCTTCTGACAAGGATGGGAAAGTCTTTGAAAGGTTTGGGGAAAAGTGTATTCTTCTGTAGTACTTTATTTTAGAATTTTTAATTAAGTTTCTGTGAAAATATAAGGAACATTATGGCATTTTTTCTCATAAAAACAGGTAAACAAGTTCCACAACAAATTGATAAATCCAAAAAATGGAAAAAACAAGTGGACAGCTAAAAGTCCACTTATTTACTGAAGTAGTAAATCCACATTAAGATGAAAGCGCTTAATGTGGATTTACTACTTCAATAAATAAGTGTACTTTTAGCTGTCCATTTGTTTTTTCCGTTTTTTGGATTTATCTTTTTCCTCATGTGAGGAAAAAACATATTTGTATAATCTTATTGCTTCTGTATCTCAAGTTGTTACACAGCTTGAAACGTGTTTATGATTCCTGTGATGACACTTTCACTGTTGCTTCTACTGAAACTGTTATGAGGAGGTTTGCTTGTTTTTGTACTCAAAATCTTCCTGAGGATGCTAAAGCTGCCATTGGACAGTCTAACAAGTCGGAATGACTGTCTTCAGAATTCAGTCACCCAAGCCCACCCTGGAAAGCCTTTATTTCCTTCCCAAAATCTGAACCTCATTTATCTCTTTGGCAACCGATAGTTTCAGACAGATACGTTCTGACAGTGATTCATCATGGATATTAATGGCAGTGGGAATCTCTCCCTCCTTTTCGGGGAATTCCTCCTTTGCCGTCAGATCTAATTTCTTTTTGCCCATCTATCATTCAGCATCTGCTGTCTAGAGGGTGGACTGATAGAAGCTGTATTTTCTTCACAGATAGGAACAGGCTTTAATTCTGGTGCCTAAGAAATAAGCTTCATGGAGAACAGTCCTAGGTCTTTCCTTTTTAAATCTTTGTAAAGAGCCGAGCTTTGGTAATAAATTATTGCAGACTGACAGGTATTCACATTTCTCTTAGATGACTTGCCTATCTTTGCAGGGTCTTTTTCAAAGTGTTAGGAATTTCTCAATTGGGTAAGAGATTTCCTGCACAAACAGGTTTCAGGAGAACATCCCAGCATCTCTTTTGACTCCTCAAAGGATTGTTTTCCTATGTCTAGAGCTATGAGTCTTTCCACTCAAACAAAAGTCTCAGTCCATTTGTTTTTCAGGATTCTGGCTGTCATGGCATCTGTGATTTTCTTGATTCCTCTGGCAAGAATCCTCATGAAAAAAATTCAGTGGTACTTAAAATCTGTACAGTCTCAACATCATCATCCACTTCAGCTTTGGAGTTTATGAAAAGAGAGATTCTCTAGTGGAGAGATCAATTATATCAGAATCTAGGTCTCCCATTTTCTTTTCTCTTCCAAATCTAGCACAATGTGTAACAGCAGAATCCTCAGACATTGCTTTGGGAGCAGTGTCTATGGAGATAAAATTGCAGGGTCTTTAGAACAAAAAAGATCAAAACACTAACTTAAAAGCGATGTCATCAATGCTGTCAACTCTCTCAATCATCTGTGGTCCCCAGAGCCACTACAAGTGATTACAGACAACACCAAAGTTATCTTTTTAATAAACAAACTAGGGAAAAAACAGAGCTTCTGTTTTTTAGAAAATAATTTTCTTACCTTAGCTGGGCAACTATTAAAGGGCTTTTAATCCTAGTATTCAGATATCCTTACCTGAGAGCAAAGTGACTAAAAAAAATTTCTGAGGAAAATCTGTCAAAGATTCTGATATAGGCGACAACAAGACTTCTTCTCCTGTAAATTCCCAAACCCATAAATCTTAATTCTGAGGAAATATGGTTTTCTACCTCCTTTGTGGGACATTTATTTCTCTCAAACTATTTCCAGGATGAATGAGGTATTTTAGTGGGAACAGGTGGATGTTTCCCCTGAAATGAGAAGATAATTTAATATGTTACCAGTGGATGTACCTCATTCTACACCCACCCTTCCGTTTTTGCCAACCTAAGATGGTCTGTTCAGTGCTGCCTGTAATAATCCTGACTTTCAAACTTCAATCCCAAAAAGAGAGGCTAGACTTTATAAAGCACCACAAATTATTACAATTTTGGTTTCTCATCTTACAGCTGATCCATCTGCTATATTAACCTTTCTGCCAGCTAACAACATACCCTAAGTCACTTCCAACCTCTCCTTGGTGGACAAGGTGTAGGGTGGATTTAGTAAAAGTTTCCTTTTCTTCCATTTTAGCATATGGAATTCTTAACTACTGGGCACATATGTGGAAGTTTGTTTTATTTTGTGCGGACAGTTTGAATACAGGGAAGACTCTACCTCACTTCCCACAGATGATTTTTCCTTTCTGGATCCTATTGTTTCTAATCTTTCTCAAGTATTTAAACATGTTTTGAAGAATGTGTATGATTGTGCAGATACTGTGTCTAGGGGGAGTCTACTTCATTTGATCGAAAGACCATTTGACCTAAACCCATTTGATCGAAAACCAGTATTCAAGGCATAAAACTGGGATTTGTCCCCCTCCCCAGTGTCGTGCGACCCTGGAATTGGTAAATATAGTTAGGGGGGTTTGGGGGCCAACGCCCCCCACCTAGTTGCCTTTAAAAGAAGAAAATAACACAAAAAGTACAGATTTTAAACAATAATAGATAGGGGGCTTTGCCCCCCACACTCACACCCCTAACTATATATACCAACTCCAGGGTCGCACGACATTGGGGAGGGGGACAAATCCCTGTTATTTGCCTTGAATACTGGTTTTCGATCAAATGAAATTTCGATCAAATGGGTTTAGGTCAAATGGTCTTTCAATCAAATGAAGTAGACCCTTCTAGGGACACTAATGCTGCTATAGTTTTGAAGAGATATGCCCGAGTACACACCCAAATTTTAAATTCTGCTTTAGATAAGGAGGTTTTGTTTGGCTTTTCTGCTACTTGGGTCCCCAAACAGAAGCCAGTTTAGGGAGTGTCTGAGATTCTCACCCTTTACAATCTCCCAGATCTTCTTTTCTTTTTATGAAGCAAAACAAGCAATCCCTGCCAATTCAAGGTAAATAGTGCACAATAATGTAATGGCAGAAGGGAAACAACAAGAAACGAAGATAATTTCCAGAAAAAGAATAGTATAATACTTCAGAATGGCTATGACAGCATTCTCTCCCCTAGCCTATCATCTCCTTCTCCTATCTTTCGAAATTTGTCTCAGAAGCTGGCTCTATGCTTTCCCCTTTGACAACAGGTTGTTTCAGACTCTTGTGTGCTAAAAGTTGTTCAGGAGAGTTTCATTTGGTGCTAGATACAAATTCTTCTTTTTGGAGAATTCCTCCCCATCCCGTGATCCGAGCAGAGTTTGTCCCTTAGGTTCTGCATGACTTCCTCACCCTAGGAGTCATACCAGTGCCTGTAGATCATAGGGGAAAAGGCTTCTATTCCATAATGTTTCTGGTACCAAAGAAAGAGCTTTCCTGGAGACCAGTTCTAGATCTTTCCTTTCTCAATCTGTTATGTGAAATTACAAAAATTCAAAATGCTGACCCTTCAAACTCTTGTTACCTCTAATTCCTCCTCTGTATATCATGGTAACATTAGACCTAAAGGATGCTTGTCATCACATTCCTATAGCTACAGGCTTCAAGAGATTTCTCAGAGACTATCTAGATGTCCTTCAAGAATGCAACTGCAGTCCTGACATATGGGTTGTCCTGCCTCAGGCAGCCCTTCGGTCGGCCGGATTCCAAAGTCTGGGTCCGGCGTCGGCTGATGTCGCCTCTTCCCCGACGTCAGAGCGGCTGGGGTATAAAAGCATCAGCCGACGCCATCTTCCTCAGTCTTTCTTGCCGCGCGGTGCCCGAAGCAAAAGCAGTTCGCAAGTGCCGATCGGCCAGCTCCTGTGTTTTCAGATACCGATGTCATCAAAAAGCTAAGTACCCCGTTGGGGAACCTTTTCTTGCCTCAGCCGATGTCAGACAAAACTGCTAAAGTTAATAATTGCTTGTCTTGTGGTAAACAAATACCTCATAAGGACTTCCATTCTTACTGCCTTCCCTGCCTCGGCCCAGACCACGACGTCTCGGCCTGTGCTGCCTGTGCTTGCTTCAATAAGCGCACACTTAGGCGCCGGGCAGAATTTGCTGAAGACTTTTTTGGGGAAAATTACTCCTATATCATGCCGTCGGAACTACCGACAGCACATGTTTCCAAAAAACAGAAGGACAGGGACTGACATTCGCGGCCCGCAACTTCCACCGACACCACGCTAAAGCCTACTGCGAGTGCATCGGTCTCTTTGGAGGCGGTAATTCAACCGCTCCAGGCCGACGACACCGCTTTACCGCACACTTCGGTCCCGGAGGCTACCCCGGTGCCGGTTGTTGATTTTCCTCCTGAAACCGAAGCCCAAGATTTGCCTGACACCATACCAGTGGACAAAGTTACTCCAGCACGTGGGGCAACTAGGCCTCCTGTGTCTATGTCCATCAAGGCCTACACACGTGCTAAGGCTGCCAGCCAGGCTAAGTCTCACCCTCCTAAATCTTTTTCACAAGGTCCCACTTCTGATAAACAGATCATGACTTTAGCTGCAGATCTAATTTCTTTACTCAGGGGCTCTCAGGCTCATCTAGACAGAGGTTCTCAGCCGCCTTCAGACAAAAGGCCTAGGGTTGAGCAGACAGATACCCTTTCCTCAGATGAAGCCTCTGGTGAGTCAGGCCTTTCAGATTCCCAGGAAGAATCCTTCCCGGCCTACGAGGATTCTGATGCTGATGAATCCATTCCCTCTGCCTCTCCTCCTGAGGATATTTCCTTCGAGGAAATTCTCCACTCCATGAGAGAGCATTTTCAGTGGCAGGGCCAGGATTTCTCCGACTCCAGGAAAAGGCTTTGGACTTTCCTTACGTTACCCCAGCACAGGCCTTTAGCTATTCCCCCAGTGTTAGATGTATTGGATGATGTGTACTCAGACTCCAGTACTTCTCCTGATTCTCTCCCTCCTGCTCCTGTCAAGCCAGACAGATATTACAGGGTTCCTGAAACTCATAAGCATCTCTTTAAAGCCCACTCTGTTGATCTAGAAACTATTTCTCAGGGGCCCAAAGGAGTGGCCACTTCCTCGGCCAAGAATCCTTTGCCCGCAGACAGGGAATCTAGGTCCCTGGAGAGGTGGGGAAAAAAGTTTATACCTCAACCACCCTTGCCATGAGGGCTCTTAACTGTCTTTTTCATATGTTTCAGTATCAGGATTTCTTGATGGACGATTTGCAGAAAAAGTCAGCCTCTCCTGAGCCTTTAGATAGAAAGGCCTTGCAGGATTTGGTTCATAATACTCAGCAGGTTAGCAATCATTTTCTTCAGTGTGGTTATGATGCATTGGAAGCTTCATGTAGGGCAGCTATGACAGGGGCCGTCATACGTAGACATGCTTGGTTGAAAGAACAGACATTGCCAGATCATGTTAAAGTAAAGCTTCTAGATGCACCTCTGGAAAAAAACAAGCTATTTGGTGCTAATGCACAGGGTGTGTTGAAATCGATTGAGGAAAAGGCTAAATCAGTACAAACAGTCAAAGATTTCCTCCAGGTTCAGCCACCAAGGTTCAGCAGGAATTGGCCTTCGAAGAATTGGTCCTTTCCAGACACCGACAAGTTTCAAAGGGGAAAAAACAGGCGTGCTCGAGGTAGAGGTCAATACCGAGGCTCCTACAGGGGCCGCCAATGGCAACCAACTAATCAGAGAAGTGGCGCAGGGACTCCTACTGCTCCACAGGGACAATCACAATGACTTGACTTTGACACCGCCGACCAAGGCTCAAAGAGAAGCATCTTTAGGTGGAAAATTATCCTTATTTTCAAACAATTGGCACGTTTTTACAAAGGACAAATGGATTTTGGACATGATAGACAAAGGCTACAGGTTCCACTTCCATACCTTACCAACAAGACAAGGCATGCCAAACCTGCCACAAAATCAAAGGGCAGAGGCACTCATACAAGTTTCATAGCTGCTACAAATCAAAGCAATAGAAAAGGTTCCTCCTCAGGAACAAGTCCAGGGATTCTACTCAAGACTGTTCCTTGTTCCAAGAAAAGAAAAGCAATGGAGACCTATGCTGGACTTGTCCGCTCTAAACACTTTTCTCATTGTGCCAAAATTCAAAATGCTGACGTTACAGCAACTTCTTCCCATGCTGGGCAAGGGGTCTTGGCTGGTTACTCTGGACCTCAAGGAGGCATACCTGCATGTCCCAATCAGACACAGCTGCAGAAGATACCTCAGATTTCTTGTAGGGTCAGAGCATTATCAATTCTCAGCATTGCCTTTTGGCTTATCTACTGCGCCCAGAGTATTCACGAAATGCCTGGCATCAGTAATTGCACATTGCCCACTTCAGGGGATACAAATATACCCTTACTTGGACGACTGCCTTATACAAGTGGACAGCAAGCAAGCCTTGATAAGAAACTTGGACTATGTCATTCACTTACTACAGGCTTTGGGATACACAGTCAACATTCAAAAATCAAGACTACTGCCATTCCAACAAATAATTTTTCTAGGAGCCAAACTGGACACAAACTCACAAATGGCTTTCCTCACAGAAGAAAAACAAGAACAATTACCAGATTACTTCAAAAGCCTAGCAAAGCACACCCAGATGACTGCAAGGAAAATCCTGCAGGCCCTGGGTTTCATGGCATCTTGCATTCTTCTGATTCCACTGGCAAGACTACACATGAGAAAACTACAACGGTACCTAAAAAGTTTATGGTCTCAACACAGCCACAACTTAGAAGCAACTATTCCACTCATTCCATGTCTACAAAAGGAATTTTTGTGGTGGGCACAAGCAAGCCAGCTAAACAAAAGCATGTCTTTCAACAAACCTCAAGCAAGCCAAACCATTACAACAGACACCTCAGATCATGGATGGGGGGCGCACATGGAAGGCAGATGCATTCAAGGGCAATGGGCACCCCAGGAATTGCATCTGCACATCAATCAAAAAGAGATGCTGGCAGTGATTCATGCAATCGAGGCCTTCGGAAAATTTCTCCAGCAAGGTCATCTGCTAATAAAGACAGACAACACCACTGTTATGTGGTACATAAACAAACAGGGAGGCACCCATTCTTACCCCCTCTGCAGACTAACAATGACTCTTTGGGAAAAGTCCCTGAAACTGAACATACAGTTGCAATCCCAGTTTGTTCCAGGCAAGGACAATGTTCTGGCGGACAGTCTAAGCAGAAACATTATGGACCTGCACGAATGGATGTTGCATCCAGACATTTTTTCACAAATAACTCAGGCATGGGGAAGGCCGGACATAGATCTCTTTGCCTCACACCTCAATCATCATCTGAAGAAGTTCTGCTCAAGGACACACCATCCTCAAGCCTGGAGAATGGATGCTCTCTCCTTCAGCTGGAATTCTCTAACAGTCTATGCATTCCCACCTCTACCATTAATGACCAAGGTGTTACTGAAGATCAAAGCAGAACAACCGAAAGGCATTTTAATAGCTCCAGACTGGCCAAGACAGCACTGGTATCCATTACTAAGGAGCATAACTCGCACCAAGCCGTGGCCCCTGCCTCAATGGCCTCTGCTTATAACTCAGCACAATTACAGGACTGTTCATCCCAACCTGCAAACATTGCAACTGACAGCTTGGAGGGTTCCATGACTTCTCCCCATATCTCTCTCTCCAAAAAAGTTCAAGAGATCTTACTGGAAGCATGCAGGCCTTCCACCAGAAAAACTTATTCAGCGAAATGGAAGAGATTCAACATCTGGAATGCCAACAAGGGTCACAGATACTAGAATACTTGGCAGAAATGCTTCACAATGGCCTTTCATATTCTTCCATAAAAATACACGCTTCAGCAATTTCAGCAAAATACAACTGTGATCCACCTGTGTTTTCACATCCTTTGCTAAGACAGTTTCTAAGAGGGATAAAGAATATCAAACCTCCAAGAAAACCACCAGTGCCTGCATGGGACCTCAACTTCGTCTTGGAAAAGTTAACTTTTCCTCCTTTCGAGCCAGCAGCATCTTCAGAATTGCAATTTCTCTCCTGGAAAACAGTTTTCCTGTTGGCAATTACTTCAGCAAGAAGAGTCTCGGAGATACAGGCCCTCATGGCAGTACCTCCATTTCTCATTTTCCATCAGGACAGTCTCTCTTTAAGAACTAATCCTTCATTCATGCCAAAAGTGATATCCAGGGTTTCTCTAAATCAAGCAATTCACCTGCCTACTTTCTTTCCCAATCCTCAAAATAAAGGAGAAAAGCTTTTGCACACTTTGAACATACACAGACAATTGCGCTATTACTTGGACAGAACAAAGGCCAACAGAAAGTCTGACCAACTATTTGTAGCTTACGCTGCTGGAGTACAAGGAAAGGCAATTTCCAAACAAACAATTTCAAAATGGATTGGAAACTGCATCAGATTCTGCTACTCTTTCCATGGAAAAGGTGTGCCAGCCAATATCAGGCCACACTCCACCAGAGCTACAGCCACCTCCACAGCCTTTCTAAGAGGGGTGGCTACAAAGGACATTCTAGAAGCTGCTACATGGAGCTCCGTGCATACATTTTCCAAACATTACAACCTGCCTTTATATTCCAGATCCCGAGCAGGCTTTGCTTCTGCAGTCCTGCAGGGCATTTTAGCTACACCATCCTTATCTTAGATCCTACCACCCCAGCTTGGCTATGGTATTCAACCCATATGTCAGGACTGCAGTTGCATTCTTGAAGGACATAGTACAGTTTTGTACCTACCATAAATGTAGATGTCCGATAGATATGCAACTGCAGTCAGGTTTTCCCTCCCTCCTACCCCTCTGTAATTCTCTTTTTTTGGGTCCACTCCCCCTTTTTCAAATTAGCTGGGGATAGCTGTTATGGTGTATCTGTTTATTACTGTTGTGCATGTCTGGAATTTTATCCATTCTCTAAATTTAGCCTTCCTTGGAGGGCACCTGGCATCTGGGGTAAGAAACACTGAGGAAGATGGCGTCGGCTGATGCTTTTATACCACAGCTGCTCTGACGTCAGGGAAGAGGTGACATCAGCCGACGCCGGACCCAGACTTTGGAATCTGGCCGACCGAAGGGCTGCCTGAGGCAGGACAACCCATATGTCAGGACTGCAGTTGCATATCTATCGGACATCTACATTTATGGTTGGTACAAAACTGTACTGTATCATTATCCGGTCTGAGCATTACTCATTGTGTTATCTGCAGCTCCAAGGATGTTAAGTGTTTAGCTCCAAGATAGCTCATTGCAGACTGCAAGACATTTGCATATTTCCTTCTTTAAATTACTTACTTATCTTTGCAGAGTCTTTTACCAAATGTGAAGAGTCCTTAACATGGTTTTCTTCTGTTCTTACCAATCTGATATTCCAGATAAAAGTACTGGAAATCCTTCTTGACAGTCTGCACAGGATTTTGTTTGTAGATTGCCTTCTTAGACATCTGTCAACAAAAGGCTTTTCTTACACAGGTGAATGTGGATTTTTAAATTGGAAATTTTACTGAGCTTCTCCAGTCAGTCAGACTTTTGTGAGGAAATATTTTAAGATTCTAGAGCTGTTGGCGCCTATGCTTCTGTTAATTTCTGCTGCCAGATTACCTATGAGAAAAATTCAGTGGCTTGTTAAAAACACATGAAACCAATATCTTCATCCTCTGGGATTTTGGACATCAATTTTGAGCTTTGTTTAAAGGGAACTGCACCGGTGGAGACAGCAAATGTCTCGAAATCCAGGTCTCTTTTTTTTTTTCTCCTCTTTTCCAAAGTCAAGCTGCAACTACAAACACCTCAGATTTTTTTGGGTGAACTCTTTCTATGGTGGTAAAGGCGCAAAGTCTGTGGAATGCCTTAGACAGACCAGAGCATGTAAATGTAAGAGATCCAAGACATGAAATCTCTTCATCTGTGGTACTGTGGACCTCTTCAGATGATTGCAAACAGCACTACACTGATATGGTACATAAGCAAATAGGAGAACACCAGGTCATACCCTCTGTGCAGGTGAGCTGTGATGGCTTGGGAGGTAGTTCTATAGCACACTTAACCCTCCAAGCATCTTACATTGTGTCAGAGAAAAATGTAATGGCAGACAAGCTGAAAAGGACTAGGGTTGATCCTCAAAATGGAAGTTGAATGAGGTCGGTCTTCCAAGAGTTGATTCAGTTGTGGGGCACACCTCAAATAGATCTTTTTGATTCCTTTAAATCAAACAACTGAAGAAATTATTTTTCTCCAGGTCTTCTTGCAAGCAAAAATCATTGTGGAGATTCCCTTTTGACCCAGGTAACATTGGTTCTCCTTTCTTATGGAACTGACGAAGGGCAATTACTACAAGCTTCCTAACAGACTGACTCTGCTCACACAAAACAGTGGAAGTTTGATACATTCCAGTCTGAAAACAGCATCAACTAACTACCAGGATGATTCAGTTTTGATTCCTTTTATGCATTCCTTTCTTAAGGATGTGCAGCAGGTACTAAAGGAGGCAATAACACCTGCTACTAGAAAACTCTATATTAGCAAGTGGAAAATATTTTCTGCTTGGTGCCTAGTCAATAACCAGTATCCCATCAGGCATTATGTACCACTGGTTCTTAAATATTTATGTGAGTTTCTTTCATCAGGCCTGTATTACTCCTCTATCAAGATACATTTTGAGGCCATTTCAGCTTGTCTACCCATGGATCCTTTCCTTTCTTCTCTGTTTTTAATACAGCAGTTTCTGAATGGGATTTTACATCTGAGACCTCCAGGTAAACAGTGGCTTCTTCCTAAGATCTTAACTGTTTGCTGGAAAAGTCAACTATGTCTCCCTTTGAACCAGCTCATCAGGTGGATTTAGGGTTCATCACATGAGACTGTAGTCTTTATTGCTGTGACATCTGAAAGATGAGTGTCTGAGTTGTGAGCTCTCACAGTGGGTAAATCCTATCTGGTTTTCCATGTAGCTAGTGTCTTACTAAGCAGAACAAGACATTAATCTCCTAGTGTTTTACCCAGATCCTCAGAACCAGGAACAAAACATTCTACATACTCTGGATGTACATAATCAGTTCAGGTACTATCTTGACAGAACAAAGTCTTTTAAAAAGGTTTATTTCTTATGATGAGACAAAGAAGGGACATCTTATGTCGAAACAGACTATTAATAGGTGGTTGTCCTCTGCTATTGCTTTTTGTTATACCCATCATGAGAAATCCAGGAAATATCAAATCACATTCTACTAGAGCTTTGGCATCTACAATGGCATATTGGAAATGGGTGGACTCTAGAAGCATTCTAGAGACAGCAGCTTGGTCCTCTAAACACACTTTTCCATGCATGAATAACTGGATTCTTTTTCCAGGCCAAGTATTGACTGTGATAGGTCTATCTTCAAGGGGGCACCTGGATATTTATCCTTTCTCCTCCCAGATTGAATAGTCTTTAGTAATCACCCCAGAAAGCCAAGAGGTTACTGCAGCAGTGAAAATAATGAACAACAATGCAGCTGTGCAAGCTGCACATACCATAACAGTAGATGTTAGAATTCCTCACTGCTGTAATAGCTGCACCCATCAGCCACCCCCTTATTTTATATATATATATTTATGTGCTGGGATTTACAGTTTTTGGCTGTCTGTTATATTTTTTTAGTGATTCAGGCTGAGTATGGACTTTCCATCTTTATGGGTAAGAAAGTCATGAAGGTTTCTTCAGTCTTGACAGTTGATTTTCCTCCTGTGAGCTGACCCTGAACCAAAACTTTGTGAACCTAGCTGGTTCTTGTATGCCAGGCAGGATGTAATCCATATAAACAAAAGGCTACTGTCTTGGTGAGGAGTTTAAACATCTGCTGTTATGGTATGTGCAACATGCACAACTGTACTTAAGTTCAGATTAAGTTGGTTAATGGTTTGAGTGCATGGAAGGTGCCTTTCGGTTCAGGGCATAATAGGTTCATAGGTTCATACTAGGCTATCTGCCCTAGGGCATTTATAAGCCTAGCCAGAGTGTGTTTGGCTTTCGCCACCCATTTTAAATTAATTTTGCTATGCCCTTTTTCGAGGTTAGTATACTGTGCCTCTGTCTAACAGTGACACAGAAGTGATACCCGGGGTAAACCTACCATCTCCCTTCCACTCATCAAGATTCCTCTTGAAGAGAGTCAATGAGGGACTCTGCCTAACCTGGACTGAGATTTTATTCCAGAGTGAAGGGAGCCTCTGGGTTATGAATCTGTCCCTCCAGCATGTTCTATTTATTTCAGTGCTGAGGTTCAAGTCTCTCGAGCGTCTAGCTCGATGGGATTTGGATTTTCTGAGGTGCAGCATGTCTATTAATTCCGGGTTGGACATGGCTTTATACGTCAGGCACAGATCGCCTCTGAGCAGGCGGTATGCCACTGAGTAGAGCTGGACTTTCTTTAACCAGGCAGCATATGGCATCTGTTTGAGCCCTTTGATCCTCTTGGTGAGGTACTTTTGGGGTCTTTCCAGTTGCTGCAGGTGTCTGGTAAGGTACATCCCAAAAGGGGCATTGTATTCAATTATGGGCCTGATGAGGGATGAGTAAAGAGGCACGATGACCTCCCCTGATCTAGATGTGAATCCCTTCATGATTAGGTGGGCTATATAAAATGTTTTTGTAACCACTTTGGCCACGTGGTTGTCAAATGAGAGATTGCTATCAACTTGGGTCCCCAGGTCCCTAATTACTTCTTCTGTACTTAATGGATTACCACCTATGTGGTAATTTGTGGGCACTTTGTTTTGCCAAAGGGATGACTATACACTTTTTGGCGTTTAGCTTGAGGCCATGGCTCTGGCACCAGTTGTCTGTTTCTATGAGGCCCTTTTGGAGGATGCTTGTGTTGGCTGGAGAGTCGATTATGGCTCCCAGTTTGCAGTCATCTGCAAACTTGGTCAGCCACAGTCCTTCCGTGTTGGCCTGTACCTCCGAGAAATATATACCGAACAAGAGAGGTCCCAGGACTGAGCCTTGTTGGGATGCCACTTGTAACTGGTTTGGAGTCTGACATGGCTCCAGCAATTCTAACCATGTGGGTTCTGTCCTTGAGCCAGTTGGCAACCCATCTAGTGACATAGGGGTTTATATTTAAGCTGGTGAGCTTATCTATAATACCCGAGTGGGGTATTGTATTGAAGGCTTTTGCGAGGTCCAGGTAGGCTGTGTGGACCACCTTCCCCTCATCAATGGCCTTGGTGACTGTTTCAAAGAAATCAACTAGGTTTAAGAGGCAGGCTCTGCCCTTAACAAAGCCGAACTGGGTAGGATCCAGTGTCTGTAGGTCCCCAATATCTTTATTTATGAGGTCCATGATGATCCTTTTCATAGCTTTGCAGACCAAGCTAGTCAGGCTTATGGGGCGATAGTTTCCAGGATCCGTTGAGGCACCACCTTTGTGGAGAGGGACCACTGTTGCTGTACGCCACTCTTTAGGTACATATCCTGTAGTAAGGCTGAGATTGAACAGTAGTTTTAAGTTTGGGTTTAGCTCTTATTGGAGTTCATGTAGGACGCAGCCCGGGACACCGTCTGGTCCCACTGATGCTGTGTTTTTTGCTTTGGAGAGGGCAGCTTTTACCTGAGCATCTCAGATGTCAGGGGGGCAGCACTCTGCTGGGATAGATATTTACCCATTTTGGTGGTGGTGGGGGGGGGGAGTTTGCGCTGAACCTGTCAGCTAGGATGTTGGCAATGTCTGTGGGTTTGGTGTATTTTTTGTCATTTTGGACTAATTCTGAGCATATCTGGGAATTCCCACCCAGGTTCCTAACATAACTAAAGAAAGCCTTGTGATTATCCTTAGTGTCCTGTGCAATTTTTCTCTCGAAGCTGGCCTTAGACGATTTTATGAGTGCCCATAGTTTTTTGCTAATACTGATCAGAGATGCCTTCCCTTTTTGGGATTTTGCTCTATCATGTAGTAGCTCTCCTTCTATTGTGTAGTTTGTTTATGGCTGGGGTCCACCAGACAGGACGTCTGCCTTTGGAGGATTGGGTCTTGGTTTTATTTGGGATTGCATGATCCATGCATTCCTGAAGGTGTTCATAGAATGCGTTTATAAAGGATTCTGCGGTCTGGGCCGTATTTTCCACAGGCCCGGGGGCTTTGAAGGATTCCACCTCGGTTTTGAGGAGTGTGAAATTTGCTTTAGAGAAGTTTTTCACTGTGGTTTTCAGGGCAGGGGGTGGAGTCGGGATGTGAATATCCAGTGAGATTAGTTTATGGTCTGATCTTACCAGTGAGGGATACACTTCCGGTCTGGAGCATAGAGTCCTCATGTTGGTGATGATCAGGTCCAGTATGTTTTCCCCTCTTGTGGGAGTGGTAACAAGTTGTTCCATAGCATTTGAGTTTATAAATTCTAGGAACCTTTGGGCTAGGGTGTTGGAGCTAGATTAATGCTGCCAGTCTATGTTTGGGTAGTTGAAGTCACCCAATATAATGGTGTTTGGAGAGACCTTAATATTTTCCAGTGTTCTCAGGAAGGCTGAGTGAGGTTCCTGGGTTTGGGAGGGTGGTCTGTAGTAGGCTATAAACTGGAAGGCAGTTTTACCCACTGTTAGTTGCACATAGATCGTCTCTGATGCTTCGTGCTGTGCCACCAACCTGGAGGTGTGGGTATCTTTGACGAATATTGATACTCCCCCTCCTTTTGTGGTTCGGTCCAAGTTTTGGGGCCGAAAAGCATGGTATGAGGTATAACCTGGTAGTGCTGGGGTGCTGTCGGGAGCCTTGAGGTTTCTGTTACTGCACAGATATCGATGTTCTCCATGCTAAGGAGAGTTTCGAGTGCATGCATCTTGAGGTTTAGACTTCTGGCGTTGAGTAGCATTACTCTTAGTTTCTTATCCCTTGCGATACCTATGGAGGTGGGTTTGTCTTTTGAGCCTTGCCTAAAAAAGGCACTATGGGGGTAGCAAGAGCCTTTGCCAATATCCGAAAGCCCAGGGGTGATAGGTGCAAGCCGTCCCTAGCGAAGCATCGTGGCTTGTCGAGCATGTTATCCCAGGCTGACAGGCATTGGATCCCCTTTGAATGACACCAATACTTAAGCCAATTGTTGAAATTGATCATCTTGTCTTCATATTGTGGCATCATTCTTGGTGAGGGTAAGATGCTACTCAAGGTCAGGGTCCTACCGGCCTGGGCCACATGCTCAGAGAGCTCATCTATGTCTCTTTTCATGTAGTCCAGGGAGGTATGTCTCAGGTCATTCACACCAGCATGGACAATGACCGAGTCATAGTTGTACTTGCCTTGGAGTGACCTGAGTGCTTGTGTTATGTGGCGGATCCTAGCACCCGACCGGCAGCTCACAGTGACCTTCTCCTTGTTCAGCCTGGTGAGTGGGACGTCAGTGTGCCTGACTATAGAGTCACCTATTACAAGTATATCAGGTGTGTTGTTTAGCCTTAAGGGCTGTGACTGTTCGGCACACTGGCTTTGTGAGCTATGTGTTGCACGTGTTTTGTTTTGCGGTAGCGGTTGCTTGGGTGTCTGCTTTGGAGGTCTCTGATGCTTAGGCAGATTTTTATTTAGAGCTTCCGAGTATGTTTTTGTGTGTTTATGTGTTTGGTTTGCTGTTGTGGTAGGTCTATGTGAGACTGGAATTGTAGTGAGTGTGGTTTCCTTCTCCTCCTGACTGGTTTCGCCAGTACTGAATTGAGAGAGCTTAGCCTCCAGTATGGCTATATGGTTGCATCTCTCACGTGTTGGAATTTGTTGGGAGGAGGAGAGGGTTGTCTGTGTACATGAAGCAGTTGTAACATTGCCTCAAGATTCCCAGATTCACCAGCTGGACCAGAGAGGAGATTGACAAACTGACCTTTGGACATGCTAGAATAGTATTGGGAATTCCTTTATAATTGGAAAAAAAGGGCCAATGGGGAACGAGGTACTCAAGGGGAGTTTGTGAGGGTGTAGTGCTTTTAATATTTAACTGCTGACTTATATAATTGCTTTAGTGAGCAAGTGCCAGGTAACTTAAATGCAATGTGTTACAGGTAACTTAAATGCAAAAATGACAAACAGTAACTTTCTTTCAAGTGAAACAAGGAAATAAGTACAGTCAGCAATGCAGATATCACTAGGGATCCACAGAAGCACTGAAAAGCCGCGTTGTAGGTGGAATTAGTGTTTCAGGGAAATAACAAGCAAACAAACAACAAACATACAAATAAAGCTAGATTCAGCAGGTCTGGAGCTAGTCTATGCTACAGCAAACAAGGTGTACCAATTTCAGTAAGAAACAGTTCAAATATGCAGGCACTATAAGCCTTTAACCAGAAATTCCCAGCTCAGAAGGGAAGAGTCCAGCCTCTCCTCCCACAAGAGTGCAGACCACGAACCTTCTTAATGTAAAATAACTGGCCTGAAGCCCAAGTGCTTAAACCAGAACTAATACACTTTTAGAATAACATACACTGAGCCCTCAATCAGCAGTTCCCAACTTAGAAGGATGTAAGCTACCTGTTCTGCCTCTACAGTGCAGACCACAAACCTTCTTAATGTAAAACAACTGGCCTGAAGCCCAAGTGCTTAAACCAGAATTAATACACTTTTAGAATAACAGACACTGAGCCCTCAATCAGCAGTTCCCAACTTAGAAGGATGTAAGCTACCTTTCCTGCCACCACAGTGCAGGCCACAAACCTTCCTAATGTAAAACAACTGGTCTGAAGCCCAAGTGCTTAATCCAAAAGTCTTAGAATGATAGCTACACTTTAATCAAGTTACTACCAAGCAGTAATAAATACAATTGAATACTTTAAAGAATGCCTGGATTAGTGCTCAAGTTATACAAACAAAGCTAAATTCAGCAGGCCTGGATCTAGTCTATGCTACAGCAAACAAGGTGTACCAATTTCAGTAAGAAGCAGTTTAGATATGCAGGCACTATAAGCCTTTAACCAGAAATTCCCAGCTAGAAGGGCAGAGTCCAGCCTCTCCTCCCACAAGAGTGCAGACCACAAACCCTTTTAATGTAAAATAACTGGCCTGAAGCCCAAGTGCTTAAAACAGAATTAATACACTTTTAGAATAACAAACACTGACCCCTCAGTCAGCAGTTCCCAACTTAGAAGGATGTAAGCTACCTGTCCTGCCACCACAGTGCAGACCACAACCTTCCTAATGTAAAACAACTGAAGCGAGTTGAATGGATGAGATTCCAAAATTCAAAATGTTATCCTTTCAAATCCTATTACCTGTCATAACCTTCCGTAGCTTTATGGCAACATTGGACCTAAAAGAATGATGCGAGATGAATAGAACATGTGCCCACAGCTCAGATGTGCAAAGATTTTATGAAGTATTTTTCATGTACCAAAGAAAGAGGGAACTTGGAGACCAGTGCTAGATCTCTCTATTGTGAATCTGTCAGGATTCCAAAATTCAAAATGTTATCCTTTCAAACCCTATTACCTGTCATACCCTTCCGTAGCTTCATGGCAACATTGGACCTAAAAAGATGCTTATACTTGAATTCCAATTTTTAAGGAATTCTTTTGCATTTTTAAGACTTTCTGTGGCTGTCCCACATTGTCAGTTCTCTGTCTTATGTGTTTTATACAGTGCTCTAAGGGTACTTATTGCCTAGCTCTAGTGATTACTGTAGACTTCAAGTCATTCACATCTTTCCATATTAGGATGATCATCTTATATTTTTATACACTTTTTCCAATTGTCCCAGTATCCTGACATTGATCATAAAACTCTTGCTCAGTCTAGGACTTCAACTGAACTTGCTGCAATCATCTCCCATCCCTTCCCACTCACTATTTTTTTCTGGTATTACTTTTAGATATGTCCCTAGGAAGAGCTTTTATTCCATTGAACTAAACAGAACTGTACAAGGAAATCTTCCTGAACTTCTCCAGCCAGTCTCAGGCTTCTGCCAGGGAATTTGTAAGGATTATGGAATTTTTGACTTCAGTTTTCATGATTCCAGGGAGTTACTGTGGTGTGTGGACCAGTTGTGTCTCACCTCAGGTCTGTCCTTTTCCCTTCAGCTCCCCCCTCCATACTCCCCCTAGTTTGTCACAAAGCAAGTCTGAAGACTTTGCTTTGTTACTGGTTTCAGAAGGGGTAAAATTGCAATGTTTGTGAGGTTTGTAACTCCCAGGACACCCAAAAGCACATAAGTGGCAAAGAGACGTCAGTAATCAATGCTGTAAAGGCCTTAAGGCACCTCTGCAAGTTATCACAAACAATCCTGCAGTGATGTAGTATATAAACAAACAAGGGGGCACTAGAACTTATTCCCTTTGCAGACTTGCTGCTGTTGCCTTAGAGATAGCAACTCAGCTAAATTTTACTCTTCAGACTTCATACTTACCATCAGAACAAAACATTGTAGAAGACAAGATAAGCAGGAGCAGGACAGACGCTCTCAAATGGTGATCTTTAGGAATTGCTCCAGTTGTGGTGAATACTTCAAATAGATCTGTTTTCCAACTTTCAAAATAGACCTGTTTTCCAACTTTCAAAATAGACAGTTAAAAGAAATTGTGCTCCATGATTCCTTGCAAACAGGCCTTGAAGACAGAACCTTTTTCATCTCCACAGATGGTAATGTTCCTGTATTCCTTTCTTCCCTTTCCAGCTGATACACAGAGCCCTTCTAAATATTTTCCAAAGATAGTGGCAGTGACTCCGTTTTCACATAGGCAGCAGTAGTTCTCCCTTCTTTTGAAATTGGCCAAGGGCAATTACCACAAGCTTCCTCACAGACTGAATTTACTCACACAAAGAAGGGTTTGTTTGAAACACCCCTCTCTGAAGACACTACAGTTGACTGCCTGGATGATAAGAGTTTGATACCTATTAGGCACCTTTTTTGGAATGGACAGCAGGTATTATAGGAAGTGAAAAAACTGCTACTGTCGTATTTGTGGAACTGGAAAAGATTTGTACTACTATTAAGACCTGAACCCTTTCAAGGCTCAGTTGCCTCTGGTTCTAGATTTGTGAGCTATCCTCTGACCTCTCTTAATCTTCTACCGAGATTCATCTTTCTGACGTGTCTGTGCTTAGATCCTCCTTTCTTCCTGTCCTCAAGCAGTTTTTTAAAAGGGTTTTGCATATCTGCCCACCTAGAGAACAGATGATCCTCCTTGGCATCTTAATTTTATGCTTGAAACATTTTTTCCCATTTGACCCAGCTTATCAGGCTGACTTGAGGTTCTTTACATGGAAAAACTATGCCACTTTTATGTCAGACTTATTGCTTAGACTTGTGCAAGAAGAGTATCTGAGTTATAGGCTCTTATATTGCCAGTCATATCACATTTTGCACAAGGATAGTGTTCATACCTCTCAACCTGGAAACATCAAAAGTCTGGACAACTAATGTGTGCATACTGCTTTACTTTTACAATGATTATTTGGATTTTATTTTTACATTTTGCAGCACATCAGTGCACATGCACCAACAGACATCGATTAAACAAAGCAATACTAGCTCACAATGAAAGTAGACTTAGGATTAAAACTTCTCTGCCCTTGAAACTCACATTCATTGAAACAGCATTGAAACCTGCACCACATCCAAAGAAAATGCAGGTGGCCAGTGGTGGATAAAGATTACCTTTGGGATGTTTTCAAATCATTGGCCCCTTGTACACAGAACAAGAAACATACATGTGTTCTTTTCTTTAATACACCTACCTGAACATTTTTCCAGTAGGCTGTACTGTAGGCAATGAAAGAAAATGCATGAACCAATAATTACAAAACTGCCCAATTCAGAACATTTCCATCATAAAAGTCTACTTCAACACCCAAACTATAAACAGAATGACAGTAGTGTAAGCCATAGGCATCTTGCACAACTTCTCACTTATTTTCAATTTCAGTTTTTTTTTTTTTGGGGGGGGGGGCAAAAGGTCAAAAAACAGGGACACATTTTAAACATTGCTTGTATAATTTTGGAAAGTTGCTAGAATAATATGTTGTAGTACCACCATGCAAGTTACTGGGAAGTCTTGAACCCATAACACTATACACTACAGTCAGTGCAACATACCACTATGCTAAATCAGCAGTTTAAACTAAACATTAGTTTCTGATGAAGTTTTTACGAACAGCGACTATTAAACTGTGATTACGTAAAAAAACATTCCTGGGTGTCCTGCTCTTGCATCTTTTTGGTGCTGTTTTGGTTTATCAGTTTATTGTGCACCTTTGCGTGGTTTGGCTGTGTTAGAGTTCTCATTAAACATAGTTACTGACCAAACAAAAGTGACAGGATAAAATACAAACAAAAGTATCACATATACTGCTCAAACATTTAAAGATTCAGCTAACCTCAATGACTGTGCGTGTACAGGTGCGTATGTATATACTTGTTTGCATTTTAGTTATTTTACATTTGTCAACCAGTTAGGAAGGCTGATCAAAGGACCATTTGCGGCATGTAGCAAAGACACAGTGTTCACATATAAATGGCAATATTTGATTTTGGCCATTTTAGTAGTAGACATTTTTATACAGTGCAGCTAAATAAACATAAACACTAAAGAAAGAAACTCAAACGAGTATAAATATAAGGATTATTTGCAATATTAAGCGTACAAACATTGTTTTTACTTCCTATTGAGCAACAATCACTAAACAATCGAAAAATGTAGTATTTATAAGTAGATAACAATATACAGTATGTGTTAGTCAGTAGCATCACTAAAATAACAGTTTGTAACATTCACCTCAGAAGGGTATCAGTTCATGTGTAGCACAGCACTCATACTAAGTTAAATAGGGATTGCTTGAATAGAATAGCACTCATACTACGTTAACCAGGAAATCAGTAGAATTTGAACATCTTTATCTGGTATGTAGTACACAGAGCACTGTGATTACACACCCACCCTTTGTTCCTTACCTAAAGCAAAGTCCCGGCGGTGGCAGATTTAAAGCCAGCCCAGTTTCTGTCCTTGCAAAGCATTCTTCCAAAGTCACAGACAGTTTCTATCCGCAGAAGAAGCTAAGCGATTTCTGGATGCAAAGCAGTTTAAAGCATAGTCCCGAACTAAGCATCCAACCAAAGCAAAGTCCGCTTCTTTCAAATTCACTTCCCGCCTGCTCGCACCAGCAGGAAATGATGACGTGAGCTCCTTGATCTCAGTTCCGACTGGCTGGTAGTGCTGAAGGAGCTGTCGTCATCGCGCACAGGATGATGCCCGCTCCGACAGTGTGAAAATTAAAAAAAAAAAAAAAAACAAAAGCAAAAAAATCAGAAATGAAGGGGTGCCACTCTGGAATCGTGGCACCCCTTCATTTGGACCCCAAAACTCGGTAAAATCCGAGTAATTTGGGACAGTTGGGAGGTATGATAGTGTTTCTTTAAGAATTAAACCTTCATTTACGCCTAAAGTGGTTGCAGAGTTTACCCTTAGCCAGACCATTAATCTTCCTGTATTCCTTAAGAATTCTACATACTCTGGATGCCCACAGGCAACTCAGATACTTGGACAGAATGAAATCCTTCAGGAAAGCCAATCACCTGTTGGTTTGCAATGAAGGTAAGAAAAAGGGGGAAACAGTGTCTGAACAGACAGTTTTGAGATGGATGTCTCATGCTATTTATTTCTGTTATGCTGACCTTAATAAGCCACACCCAGGCACAGTTACTGTCCCTTCTACCAAGGTTTGGCTTCATCGGTGGCATTCTGGAAAGGGATAGACGGGATAGACTCTAGAAGTATTCTAGAGGCAGCAGCTTGGTCCTCTGTGCGTACTTTTATAAAGCATTATAAGCTGGATTCCTTTTCCAGGTCCAGAACAGGTATTGCTGGGGCCATTGTCCAGGGGCTGCTGTATTCATGAATGCCCCCTTTTTTTTTTTTAAAACTACCCTAGCAAATTTTCGGGGGGAAAA